>NC_092724.1:167289828-167586447 GCF_047496885.1 Scyliorhinus torazame
GGGGGGGGGGGGCAGGAGTTATCCGGGGAGGGGGGGGGGCAGGAGTTATCCGGGGGGGGGGGGCAGGAGTTATCCGGGGGGGGGGGCAGGAGTTATCCGGGGGGGGGGGCAGGAGTTATCCGGGGGGGGGGGGGGCAGGAGTTATCCGGGGGGGGGGGGGGGCAGGAGTTATCCGGGGGGGGGGGGGGCAGGAGTTACCCCGGGGGGGGGGGGGCAGGAGTTACCCCGGGGGGGGGGGGGCAGGAGTTTCCCGGGGGGGGGGGCAGGAGTCATCCCGGGGGGGGGGCAGGAGTTACCCCGGGGGGGGGCAGGAGTTACCCCGGGGGGGGGGCAGGAGTTACCCCGGGGGGGGGGGGGGCAGGAGTTACCCCGGGGGGGGGGGGGGGCAGGAGTTACCCCGGGGGGGGGGGGGGCAGGAGTTACCCCGGGGGGGGGGGGGCAGGAGTTATCCGGGGGGGGGGGGGCAGGAGTTATCCGGGGAGGGGGGGGGGGGCAGGAGTTACCCGGGGAGGGGCAGGAGTTATCCGGGGGGGGGGGGGGCAGGAGTTATCCGGGGGGGGGGCAGGAGTTATCCGGGGGGGGGGGGGGCAGGAGGTATCCGGGGGGGGGGGGGGGGTAGGAGTTATCCGGGGGGGGGGGGCAGGAGTTACCCGGGGGGGGGGGGGGCAGGAGTTATCCGGGGGGGGGGGCAGGAGTTACCCGGGGGGGGGGGGGGCAGGAGTTACCCGGGGGGGGGGGGGGCAGGAGTTACCCCCCTCATCCCCCACAAAAACCTTCCTCCTCCCCCCCGCCCCCCCGCGGCGCGGTCAGTTCCTCTTACCCAGAGGCGGGGGTCGCGGCCCGGAGCCGCTGTCGCACAGCCACAACATGCCGCCGGAGCTCCGGCTGGGGGACAGACTCCGTCTGAGGGGATTCGCGCGTCAGCCTCGCGACCCAAACACACCCAGAGCGGCAGCGGCAACTCGGCGGCGCCCCGCCCCGGCGCCGCTTTTATAGCCGGCTGGCCCCGCCCCCGCTCAACTGCCCCGCCCTGGCCCCGCCCCCGCTCAACTGCCCCGCCCCCCGCCCCCGCTCAACTGCCCCGCCCCCCGCCCCCCGCTCAACTGCCCCGCCCCCTCCCCTGCTCAACTGCCCCGCCCTGGCCCCGCCCCCGCTCAACTGCCCCCGCCCCCCGCCCCCCGCTCAACTGCCCCGCCCCCCCGCCCCCGCTCAACTGCCCCGCCCCCTCCCCTGCTCAACTGCCCCGCCCCCCTGCCCCCGCTAGACTGCCCCGCCCTGGCCCCGCCCCCGCTAAACTGCCCCGCCCCCCCGCCCCGCTCAACTGCCCCGCCCCCCGCCCTGGCCCCGCCCCATCTCCATGGCCCCAACCCCAGCCTCAGGCCCGCCCCCCAGCCTTCAGCTCGACCCCCAGTGGGTGAGGGGCGTTGCCACAGTAGCCGGGCCCTCCCGGGCGGCTCCCTGAACTGGGTGAGGGGCCTGTGTGTGACGGTGGCGAGACAGCCCCGTTGTAGGCCAGACCGGGTAAGGATGGCAGACTTCCTTCACTGTGGCACGCTCATGAACCAGATGGGGTTTATCATCATCATCATCTTGTTATCAAGAAACCTATAAAATTCTAACCGGACTGGACAGGGTAGCTGCAGGAAGGATGTTGCCCATGGTGGGGGGTGTCCAGAACCAGGGGGCACAGTCCGAGGATACGGGGGAGACCGTTTCGGACAGAGAGGAGGAGAAATTCCTTCACCCAGAGAGTGGACGACCTGTGGAATTCACTACCACAGGAAGTAGTTGAGGCCAAAATATTGTCTATTTTCAAGAAGCAGTTAGATATAGCACTGAGGGCGAAGGGAATCAAAGGATTTGGGGGAAAGCGGGATGAGGCTATTGAGTTGGGTGATCAGCCATGATCAGAATGAATGGCAGAGCAGGCTCAAAAGAGCATATGGCTTCCCCCTGCTCCTATTTTCTATCTTTAAATTCCAGGCAAGGTGGCCCCAGACATCTGGTCATCAACCCAACTGTGTCCCAGGATCTTCATGTTAAACACACAGGCTGGCACACAGCCGAGAGATGCAAAAAGGTGTTGGGACAGCGGTGTCTTTGGGCAACTGCATCTTTGACTGAGTTGTCCCACTTTCTCCTGGCTGGGGAACCACACTCTGTGGGATCACCATCTTTGTGGTCAAAGAAAGAAAACTTTTACATTTTGCAACTTGGGATGTTATAATGCGTGTGGATAATCGGCACAGGTGGATCGACACAGTGGTTTGCACTGCTGCCTCACAGCGCCAGAGACCTAGGTTCGATTCCAGACTTGGGTGACTGTGTGGAGTCTGCACGTTCTCCCCGTGTCTTGCGTGAGTTTCCTCCGGGGGCTCCGGTTTCCTCCCACAGTCCAAGGATGTGCAGGTTAGGTGGATTGGCCATGATAAATTGCCCCTTAGTGTCGAAGGATGTGCAGGTTGGGTGGGTTGGCCATGATCAATGCACGGGGTTGCGTGGGGACTGCGGCCTAGGTAAAATGCTCTTTCGGAAGGTCGGTGCAGACTCGATGGGCCGATTGGCCTCCTTCTGCACTGCAGGGATTCTATGACTCTCAAGAATGACCGTCCAGAAAGATGGTCTGTGACAGTACCACATGAACCATCAAGACACCAAAATGACATTGCCGACCTCAGTGAGACCCACCTTCCTGGGACGAGGCAGCCGAAGGAACAAGCAGGGAGATACACCTTCCACTGGAAGGAAAGGCTGACAGTGGCCCTCTGCCCACGGAGATGGTTTCCCATCCAGAATAGGCTCCTGGATGCACAGCCAACCAGAACTCACTAATTGTACAAATGAAAGACGCATTGTAATCAATATGCCATCGTCATCAGTGTTATGCTCTAACCCTTGAGTGCAGTAAATATGTTCTACTCTGGTCTTGATGAAGTCCCCACTGTCATCCTAAAAGAAGAAAAGACCATCGTTCTGGGGAACTTTAATGCTGGCCTTGGCCGTGACTCCGAAGCCTGGGGTGGAACCATTGAGAAAAACAAGGTGGGGAAAGTCAACTCAACGCCTGACCTCCTGCTGACTAAGTGTGCTCAGCACAGCCTCATTACAACAAACACCCCCTTCCACCAGGAGGACAAAGACAAAACCACATGGAGTCATCCTAGATAGAACATAGAACATTACAGCGCAGTACAGGCCCTTCGGCCCTCGAAGTTGCGCCGACCTGTGAAACCACTCTAAAGCCCATTTACACTATTCCCTTATCGTCCATATGTCTATCCAATGACCATTTGAATGCCCTTAATGTTGGCGAGTCCACTACTGTTGCAGGCAGGGCATTCCACGCCCTTACTACTCTGAGTAAAGAACCTACCTCTGACATCTGTCCTCTATCTATCTCCCCTCAATTTAAAGCTATGTCCCCTCGTGCTAGACATCACCATCCGAGGATAAAGGCTCTCACTGTCCACCCTATCTAGTCCTCTGATCATCTTGTATGCCTCAATTAAGTCACCTGTTAGGGGCGAGGCGTTTTCAGAACCCCAAAATGTATCATGGAGTTCAACCAACCTCTCCCTTTAATGGATTTGTTGCCTTTTCGAGCACACGGCTTTTTCCCTAGGTGTGGGATTACAATTATGGACACGTGGGTTCTTAAACACAAAACACTATTTATTCCATGAACTCAACTTAACATCTTAAAGAAACATTGGATCTCTTAACACCCCTTACTTCAAAGATAGCTCAGAAAATATTGCAACAGTAAATAACTCCTTAAAATGTTCCTTCAAACTTCCAAGAGACTTAACACCTTTAAACAGTATCACATCAGGTTAAAGTATATATACATTTTCTGTAGAATGGCAGAGATATATTAGCTTGGTTGATTTCAGCTCCAGCACCTTGCTTTCTTCTTGCAGCTCTCTTTACACACACAGACACACACCCACTGCTTTTAAACTGAAACTAAGAACCTGCAAAACCAAACTGCAAATGGCTGAACTGAGCTGAGCTCCACCCACTCTATGACATCACTGTTTTCTTAAAGGTACATTGCTTAAACATCCAGTTCTTAAAGGCACTCTCGCATGTCACCTCCACCCAAGAAAAAAAAATAAACCATCAACTTCAGGATGGTTTCATTTTTCACCTTTGCACCATCAATTAAGAAATGCACACAGTAAAAATACTTTTACGTTTCACAAAAAAACACACACGCAAACAGGCATAATAATATAGTCCATTTTTCTTTGTTCTTCTTCCTCCAACTGAAATCCTTCTCGATTGAGTCTCTTTGAACAAAGTCTCTGCATGAACCATCCATTCCTCTACTCCTCGGCATTTCTCTTTAGAATCAGATACTTTAGTTCAATCTGACCACAGAATCCCTTGGGATTGCCCAATACAGGAGTATTGGTGATCACAGCTTTCAGGCAGTCAAATGCCTGTTGAAAGTCCGCTGTCCATTTAATTTTTTAACGTTTCTTCAGCAATTCCATCAGTGGAGTAATCACGCCACAAAGCTTTTGCATAGCTGTTCGATCAAATCCACTCGTGCTAAGAAATCGCATTATTTCCCTTTGTCTTGAGGGTGTCGGAAACTCAGCAAGGAAAGTGATTCGCGCTCCTCCAAATTCACTTTCGGCTCGGTTCATCAGCAAACCCGCATCCTGAAGTCGATCGAAGAACTCCATACGATGTTTTAAATGTTCTTTCCATGTCTGGAAGTTGAAAGTAAAAGCAGATTGTCCCACTTTCTCCATGTAATCCTTCAATGCTGGGACAGGATAAGAGTCCGTTCTTGTAACTGCATTCACCTTTCTATAGTCCACACACAACCTTTGGGTACCATCCTGTTTAGGTACCACCACTACGGGTGAGCTCCATTGGCTGCAACCCACTTCAATTATGCCATTCTTCAGCATACTCTCAATCTCTCTGTTAACCTGTGCCAATTTTAAAGGATTAAGTCTACATGGATGTTATTTGATAGGAACAGCATTTCCCACATCTACATCATGTATAGCCATTTTAGTACTTCCCAATTTATCTCTACAAACGTGCCCATGTGATATCAATAACTCTTTCAGGTCAGTTTGTTTTTCCTCTGGAAGGTAACTTAACAATTCATCCCAATTTTTAAGAACATCCTCATTTTCCAATTTAATTTGAGGTATGTCAAATTCACAGTCATCTGGATTTGGTTCCTCACTTTGAGTTAGAATCATTAAAACCTCCTTTTTCTCTCCTTCCCTTTAAAAGTACCTTTTAAGCATATTCACATGACACATTCGGTGAGTCTTCCTTCTATCTGGTGTTTTTACCACATAATTCACCTCACTTAATTTCCTTTCAATCTGGTCCACAAAACCTAGCTTTTAAAGGCTCCCCTACCACTGGTAACAACACTAAAACTTTATCCGCACTGGCAAAACTACGAACTTTGGATTTCTTGTCCACTACCAGTTTCATCACATTTTGTGCAACTTTCAAATGTTGTCTCGCCAATTCACCTGCTCTATTTAATCGTTCCCTAAAATTTGACACGTGATCCAATAGTGTAATTTCCGATTTCTCACCCACCAATTTTTCCTTAAATCAATTTAAGTGGTCCTCTTACCTCATGACCAAAAATTAGTTCAAAAGGACTAAATTTGGTAGACTCATTAGGTGTATCCCTAATTGCAAACAATACGAATGGGATTCCTTTATCCCAATCCTCTGGATAATCTTGACAATACGCCCTCAACATTGTCTTTAATGTCTGATGCCACCTTTCTAACGCTCCCTGCGATTCTGGATGTTACGCAGTTGATTTAAATTGTTTTATTCCTAAGCTATCCATAACTTCTTTGAATAACTTTGAAGTAAAATTTGTTCCTTGATCCGATTGTATTTCTGTGGGTAGTCCATATCTAGTAAAGAATTTAAGTAACTCCTCCGCAATCCTTTTAGCTGTAATATTACATACTCGAATGGCCTCTGTAAACCTAGTAAACACATCCATTATAGTCAAAAGATATTGATTCCCACTTTTTGTTTTCGGAAACAGTCCTACACAATCGATTAGGACCCTTGTAAAAGATTCGTCAAATGCTGGAATGGGTATTAAGGGTGCTGTTTTTATCACTGCTTGAGGTTTCCCTATCACTTGACATGTGTGACATGATTGACAAAATTTAACTACATCTTTATGTAGTCCAGGCCAATAAAAATGTTTCTGGATTTTAGCTTGAGTTTTCCTTATTCCCAAATGACCTCCCGCTAGTACCTCATGTGCAACTCACCACACCTCCTTTCTATACCCTACCAGCAATACTACTTGATGAACTTCTGCCCATTTTTCATCCGCCTGCATATGTACAGGTCTCCATTTTCTCATCAAGACATCATTTTTACGGTAATAACACTCTGGTATACTCTCAGATTCCTCTTCCGTATATGCTTTCTGATATAGCCGTTTTATTTCTACATCTTTCTGTTGTAACTCCGCCAATTTTCCTGAACTAAAAATATCTGCCTCATCCTCCACCTGTTCTTGTTCATTTTCAACCATCTGATCAAAAATCGTTTCTGATAATTGCACTTCAACTTCATCTTCACTCTTTGATTTCTCCTCTTGTCTTAACCTCTGACTTAGCGACCTTGTCACTGCACAATCCGGAAAAATCCCAGGAGATTCGTCCTTCAACCCTTCAGTTGTCAGATTTTCCACTGGCTTATCAACCACAGTAGGCATCACTCCCACCTGCGCTCCAGTTATATCATTACCCAAGATAAACTGTATTCCTGGACAAGATACTTTATCTATTACTCCTACTACCACTTCACCACTCTTCACTGGACTTTCCAACCTTACCTTATATAATGGAACGCTACTCCTCTCACCCTGAATTCCACATATCACCACCTTTTCTGGCAATATTCTTCCCAAACTACATAATTCCTCATCTCGTACCATTAAAGATTGACTAGCCCCTGTATCTCTTAAAATTGTGACTTCTTTACCTGCTCCTCCTGATACACATGAGTAAACTTTACCCACACAAGTAAATTCTTTAACTACATCTGGCACCTTCTTAACAATTACTTCTTGACCAGGCTGTACAATCGTTTGCACCTCCTTCGCTTCCCTTGGGCTTTCCTTTACCACTCTAACAAACCCCACTGTCTTATCCTGTTTTACCACATCAGCCTTCCCAGTGCTTTTCTTCAAACACCAACACTGACTTTACATGGCCTAGTTTATTACAGTGAAAACATCTGAAACTTTTCATTTCTTTTCCACCCTCCTGGATTTCCTTTTTGATCTGAGGTACACTCTCTTTATTGTCTCCCATCAGATCACCTTTACCTTTATCACTTGAGTATTTCTCATGTCCCCAGTTTCTATCCCTCACCGGCTGAAACTGATGTCGGAAACCAATCTATGATTTATGAACTAATTCATAATCATCTGCCATTTCCGCTGCTAATCTCACAGTTTTAACCCTCTGTTCTTCCACATGAGTTCTCACTACAATAGGAATTGAATTTTTAAACTCCTCCAAAAGTATAATTTCTCTGAGAGCTTCATACGTTTGGTCTATTTTCAAAGCCCTTATCCACCTCTCAAAATTACTCTGTTTGAGCTTTCAAACTCCATGTATGTTTGACCAAATTCTTTCCTTAAATTTCTAAACCTTTGTCTGTAAGCTTCAGGCACTAGCTCATATGCACTTACGATGGATTTCTTCACCTCCTCATACGTTCCAGATACCTCCTCCGGTAGTGATGCAAACACTTCACTAGCTCTACCTACCATCTTTGTTTGAATCAGTAACACCCACATGTCCTGTGGCCATTTCATTTGTTTAGCTACCTTCTCAAATGAAATTAAAAAGGCTTCCACTTCCTTCTCATCAAACCTTGGCAATGCTTGGACATATTTAAATAGATCCTCACCACGTCTTCGACTATGACGCTCTTTCTCACTATCCTCATCACTATCATCCAACTGTACGTTCCCCTTTACGTCTGCCAATTTTAACTGATTGTCGTGTTTCATGGCCATTTCCTGAAGTTCAAAATCCCTCTCTTTATCTTTTTCCCTGATCTGTATCTCCCTTTCTTTTTCTTTTTGTTCTTCTAGGGCTATTCTTTCTTTTCTCCTTTCTTCTCTCTCCTTTTCTTTTTCCTCTCTCGCTCTTTCTTTTTCCTCTCTCTCTCTTTCTTTTTCCTCTCTCTCACTCTTGTATGCCAGCCGCTTTAATTCTTCCTCATGTTCCATTTGTTTAATTTGCAACTGAATTTTTGCCATTTCCAATGAGCCAAACTCTATCTCAGGCAACTTTAAATGCTTAACCACCGCCATAATTACCTCATTTTTTCACATTTTGTCAGGTAATGTTAACTGCAATGTTCTTGCCAAATCTAACAGTCTGCGTTTCGTTTCTGTCCGTAAAGTACTACGTGTAACATTCTCTACCCCCAAAAACTTCTGAGCCTCTGAAAGAGCCATTGTTCACAACACTCTCCCCACTTAAACTAAAATACCACACCGGAAAAGCAACAATCCTTCACTGTCTTTAAGTTCACAAAAGCCAATCCAATAGCTAGACTTTTATCCCGGACGAGCCCCCAATTGTTATGGGCGAGGCTTTTCAGAACCCCAAAATGTATCATGGAGTTCAACCAACCTCTCCCTTTAATGGATTTGTTGCTTTTCCGAGCACACGGCTTTTTCCCTAGGTGTGGGATTACAACAATGGACACGTGGGTTTTTAAACACAAAATACTGTTTATTCCATGAACTCAACTTAACATCTTAAAGAAACATTGGATCTCTTAACACCCCTTACTTCAAAGATAACTCAAAGAAAATATTGCAACAGTAAATAACTCCTTAAAATGTTCCTTCAAACTTCCAAGAGACTTAACACCTTTAAACAGTATCACATCAGGTTAAAGTATATATATATTTTCTGAAGAATGGCAGAGATATATTAGCTTGGTTGATTTCAGCTCCAGCAACTTGCTTTCTTCTTACAGCTCTCTGGAAACACACAGACACACACCCACTACTTTTAAACTGATACTAAAAACCTGCAAAACCAAACTGCAAAATGGTTGAACTGAGCTGAGCCCCACCCACTCTATGACATCACTGTTTTCTTAAAGGTACATTGCTTAAACATCCAGTTCTTAAAGACACTCTTGCATGACACACCTCTTAACCTTCTTCTCTCAAACGAAAACAGCCTCAAGTCCCTCAGCCTTCCCTCGTAAGATATTCCCTCCATACCAGGCAACATCCTGGTAAATCTCCTCTGCACCCTTTCCAATGCTTCCACATCCTTCCTATAATGCGGAAACCAGAATTGCACGCAATACTCCAAATGCGGTCGCACAGTTTTGTACAGCTGCAACATGACCTCATGGCTCCGAAACTCAATCCCTCCACCAATAAAAGCTAACACACCATACGCCTTCTTAACAACCCTCTCAACCTGGGTGGCAACTGTCAGGGATCTATGTACATGGACACCGAGATCTCTCTGCTCATCCACACTACCAAGAATCTTACCATTAGTCCAGTACTCTGTCTTCCTGTTATTCCTTCCAAAATGAATCACCTCACACTTTTCTGCATTAAACTCCATTTGCCACCTCTCAGCCCAGCTCTGCAGCTTATCTATGTCCCTCTGTAACTTGTAACATCCTTCCGCACTGTCCACAACTCCACCGACTTTAGTGTCATCTGCAAATTTACTCACCCATCCTTCTACGCCCTCCTCCAGGTCATTTATAAAAATGACAAACAGCAGTGGCCCCAAAACAGATCCTTGTGGTACACCACTAGTAACTGGACTCCAGTCTGAACATTCCACTAAGTATCGCCTGCCTTTTGAATGAGCCCATTTTTGAACTGATTTTCCACGTATCCTGTTGGTTATTTGGCATGTAACATGTATGCAGAATCGCAATATCATGCCAACACACTCTTGGCTCAAGTCTTTGCTCATCTCTCCATATATAGTCCTGATGTTTCAGGTAATGTCCAGACTATCAAATTTGGTTCTCTTAAACAAAAGTTCCGAGGAAAGGATGTAAATATCTTTGAGAGGAATCTGTTAATTTAACTCTTCTCATCTACACTTTCCTTTCATTAGAACTGTTATAACCTGACAGGAGGTCCCGGGATCTTCATAATCAGAGTCCCTGTGGCCTCACCTGAATACGATTTACCCAGATGAGGGGGTGGGGCTTTTCCTGGGGCTGGGATATAAATACCCGGCCCAGGTGTGGGTTGGACGTGAGAGACCCTTTGGAGAGTCGGAGGGATGTATAGCTGGGAGAATAAAACCAACTTTCCTGCAGTCATTGCATCTGAGTGGTCGCTTGCCTGAGAATTTACACTGCCGACGCAATTTGTCTGGATCTGTAAAGGTTTAATCACCTGCTAATGCTCGCATTCCAAGCATTGTCTGGCATCTTTGAATCTGTCTGTATATATGTTTCTGGAACATACCTCTTCATTCACCTGAGGAAGGAGCAGCGCTCCGAAAGCTCTAGTGACATTGAAACAAACCTGTTGGACTTTAACCTGGTGTTGTAAGACTTCTTACTGTGCTCACCCCAGTCCAACGCCGGCATCTCCACATCTTTATTTTAGATGACATTTACATTTCACTCTGACAGGTTGTCTCCTCTCACCTCTCTTGAATGTGTAAAGGCAGCATGGGCACTGATTTTCCTTGAGTATCTTACCAACCTCCAGTGCTCTCTGGAGAAAAGAAATGCAAAGATTAATGACCCTCTTGGAGAAAAAAACTCCCCCTCATTTGCGTCTTAAATGGGAAACCCCTTATTTGTGATTGTGTTCCCTCTGCAGCTGATTCCCACACACTCACAGTCCATCCAACCAGGCACACCAGATAGTGTCCAGAGGCAGGAACCTTATGTAACCCTGTGGTACTCGACTGCAGCCCACACACTCAGCAAATTCAGGCTCTGGGGCCTTCCTCATCTGGTGGCTGAACACGACGTGGGTGAGTGATTGTGATTTGAAGAATGAGGAGAGGCAATATAAACAAAACGGTCCAATTTTGCAGCGACTGCAGCAACAGAGAGACCTGGAAATTCACAACTACAAATCTTTGAAAGTGACAGGACAGGTTGAGAAGGCCTTGGCTTTATCAGTAGAGGCATAGAGCGCAAGGACGTTATACCACACCTTTATAAATCACAAGTTAGGTTTCCAATAGACTACATTGTCTAATCATTTAGAATGGATGTCAAGGCCTTGGAGAGAGTGCAAAAGAGATTTACTGGAATGATGCTGAAATATATTTCACACATTTAGTCACGGTCCCATCTATCCTTTCAGATGGATGTAAAAGATTCTCTAGTCACTATTTTGTGACCATGGAGGTCTCTCCAATCTCCTGACCAACATTTATCTTTCAAGCAGCTTCACATAAAACAAATTATTTGGTCATTATCACATTTCATAGAATTTACAGTGCAGAAGGAGGCCATTCGGCCCATCAAGTCTGCACCGGCTCTTGGAAAGAGCACCCGACCCAAAGTCAACACCTCCACCCTATCCCCATAACCCAGTAACCCCACCCAACACTAAGGGCAATTTTGGACACTACGCGCAATTTATCATGGCCAATCCACCTAACCCGCACATCTTTGGACTGTGGGAGGAAACCGGAGCACCCGGAGGAAACCCACGCACACACGGGGAGAACGTGCATACTCCGCACAGACAGTAACCCAAGCCGGAATCGAACCTGGGACCCTGGAGCTGTGAAGCAATTGTGCTATCCACAATGCTACCGTGCTGCCCCTTTCAGTTTGTGGGAACTTGCTGTGTCTGAAAATTAGTCGATGTATTATTTTTATCACCTGATCACAACACAACCACATCTTAATATCTATTTTCTTTCAAAGGATCAGCAATTTTAACGCTACAGTTAAATTGTTTGTAGATCCTCATGCTGCTTTTTGCTTTTTCAAACCATGAAAGCCAAAGTGAAGGAGGAGTTGGAGCAGTTGTAAAGACTCGGAATCATTAAACCCATTCAGTTTCCACATTGGGCAGCTCCAATTGTTCCTGTTCTTAAAAGTAATGGTGCGGTGGCATGGTGGCGCAGTGGTTAGCACTGCTGCCTCACGCGCCGAGGGTCCTGGTTCGATCCCAGGGTCGCTGTCCATGTGGAGTTTGCACATTCTCCCCGTGTCTGCGTGAATCTCACTCCCACAACCCAAAGATGTGCAGGGTAGGTGGATTGGCCACGCTAAATTGCCCCTTAATTAGAAAAAATATATTTTTAAAAGTGAAGGGCATATGTGGGGATTACAAATTTACCGTTAACCAGATTTCCAATCTGGATCCTTACCTGTTGCCGAGCGTAGAAGGTCTGTTTTCAACCCTTGCAGGAGCCAAGACGTTTTCAAAACTGGATATGAGCCAGCCCTATCAATAACTCTTGCTAGAGCAAGATTTGAAGCAGTACGTGACCATCATCAAGCATAAAGGGTTGTTCAAGTATAATTGTTTGGTTTTTGGCATATCCTCCAGTACGGCGATCATCTAAAGAATGATGGACACCTATTACAACAGTGGTGAATGTAGGAATTTCAGATGTGTTGTACCAGTGGTATTTGGTGCAATAAGGGTTAAAAGCCTGAGTTAGTGTGTGTGACTGTGGTTGAGGGGCGACCTGATAGAGGTCTACAAAATTATAAGGGGCATAGACCGAGTGGATAGTCAGAGGCTTTTTCCCAGGGTAGAGGGGTCAATTACTAGGGGTCATAGGTTTAAGGTGCGAGGGGCAAGGTTTAGAGGAGATGTACGAGGCAAGTTTCTTACACAGAGGGTAGTGGGTGCCTGGAACTCGCTACCGGAGGAGGTGGTGGAAGCAGGGACGATAGTGACGTTTAAGGGGCATCTTGACAAATACATGAATAGGACGGGAATAGAGGGATACGGACCCTGGAAGTGTAGAAGATTTAAGTTTAGACGGGCAGCTTGGTCGGCACAGGCTTGGAGGGCCGAAGGGCCTGTTCCTGTGCTGTACTTTTCTTTGTTCTTTGTTCTTTGACTGCTGCAGTCATGTTTTGCAAGAATCTTGGTTTGAAAGGTTGGGAGCCAGGGGTGCAATTAAAGCATTGTAAAAGGCTTGGGATAACGGAATTTTGTTTTGATTAAGGGGATTACCTGGGGAGTTAATTTGATTTCAGCTTGGTAAGATGATGTCGTTGCTGGATGGAGCTATGGCATCAGGCATTTTGAGAAAGCAGGTCAGATTCGAGCTGAATGATGCTGTGGCCAGAAGTGAAGCAGTTTTGCTCTCACCGCAGTTCAATTAAAAGAGATTAACAGTATTTAAAGCAGTGCAGACTTGTCTGAGGACAAGGGGGAGCTGAAACAAGCTGCGAAGCATCGTCTGAAAAAATACTGCCAGAGTTTCTGTATGGGCCTGACAGGAGTCAGATCTTTTCTTTAAAGCAGTATCAAGGGATCTCTCTTTCTCAAAGAACGTCCCTGTAAAGGAGGCATTGCTATGCGCAAGTGGTGGTTGAAGTAGATTGCGAGTTGCGATTACTTTTTTCTTTTGTTTAAGTGGGAATAGAGTCTTAGAATTTACAGTGCAGGAGGAGGCCATTCGGCCCAGCGAGTCTCCACCGGCTCTTGGAAAGAGCACCCTACTTAAGCCCACACCTCCACCCTATCTCTGTAACCCAGTAACCCCAACTAACTTTTCATTGGACAATAAGGACAATTTATCATGGCCAATCCACCTAACCTACACATCTTTGGACTGTGGGAGAAAACCGGAGCACCCGGAGGAAACCCACGCACACACGGGGAGGACGTGCAGACTCCGCACAGACAGTGACCCAGGCCGGGAATCGAACCTGGGACCCTGGAGCTGTGAAACAACAGTGCTAACCACTGTGCTACCGTGCGCCCAAATAAAGATGTCACTTAAGGGTCTGGGCCACAGAATCACTGCTTGAGGCTTATTTCCTGTGGAAAGGAAAGTTCAAGCGATTAAGGTAGCTACGGAGCCCAGGAATGTAAACAAACCTAGGTCATTTGAAGGTTTGCTTAACTATTATGGAAATTTTTTGCCAGACTGTCTACAGTGTTGCATCCACTGTATCTACTTCTGGACAAAGAAACCAAATGGAAGTGGGAGTCTGCACAGACGAAGGCTTTCAAAGATGTGAAAGCGCTGCTTCAATTTAAAAATCTGTGAGTCCATTTTGATTCAGACAGGAAATTTATCCTGTCATGCACTGCATCACCCGAAGGGGTGGGAACTGTGCTTACTTATGTAATGGAGGATTGGTCTGAAAATCCCATTGGTTTTCATCTAGGAAGCTGACAAAAGCTGAAAAGGGATACTCACAATTGCACAAAGAAGGTCGAGCTATCGGTTTGCAGTAAAAAGATTCCATCAATTCCTCGATGGTCACTCGTTAATTATAATAATAATAATCACTTATTGTCACAAGTAGGCTTCAATGAAGTTACTGTGAAAAGCCCCTAGTCTAGGGCAGCACGGTGGCGCAGTGGGTTAGCCGTGCTGCCTCACGGCGCCGAGGTCCCAGGTTCGATCCTGGCTCTGGGTCACTGTCCGTGTGGAGTTTGCACATTCTCCCCGAGTCTGCGTGGGTCTCACCCCCACAACCCAAAGATGTGCAGGCTGGGTAGATTGGCCAGGCTAAATTGCCCCTTAATTGGGGGGGAAAAAAATTAATTAATTTTTTTTAAAGCCCCCAGTCGCCACATTCCGGCACCTGTTCGGGGAGGCCGGTACACGAATTGAACCTGTGCTGCTGGCCTTGTTCTGCAATATAAGCACCCTGTTTAGCCCACTGTGCTAACTACTTTCTCAACCTGTCCTGCCACTGTCAATGATTTATGCACATATATACCCAGGTCCCCCTGTTCCTGCATTTCCTTCAGAATTGTACCCTTTATTTTACGTCACTGCTCCTCATTGTTCTGACCAAAATGTATAATTTTACACTTTGTTACATTAAATTTAACTCGCCCCGTGTCTGCCTATTCCACCAGCCTGTCTATATCCTCTTGAAGTCAATCACTATCGTCCTCACAGTTTACAATACTGACAAGTCTAGCATCAACTTCAAATGTTGAAATTGTGCCCTGCACACCGAGGTCTCAGTTATTAATATAAATCAGGAAGAGCAGTGTGCCCTCTCTATACCATCCACAACTCAGAAGTAAGTAAAGTTTTCTATACTTCATGCTTTTAATAGGCTTGAATTAAATACTTAAACTGTTGCATAATGAAATTCTAGGTATTTTAAAGAGAAATGATTCAAAATACCACATGGTTTGAAATAAAATGGCTACTGACACTAATAACTTTCATTTAAAAAGCATAGTTTTACTAACGTTTGGGGACTTAACTGAATAATACGTAGAAAAACAAGGTAACAGATTTAGAAATGATACGGTCAATATATGAAATGAAGATGAAAATGAAAACTGCTTATTGTCACAAGTAGGCTTCAAATGAAGTTACTGTGAAAAGCCCCTAGTCGCCACATTCCGGCGCCTGTTCGGGGAGGCTGTTACAGGAATTGAACCGTGCTGCTGGCCTGCCTTGGTCTGCTTTCAAAGCCAGCGATTTAGCCCTGTGCTAAACAGCCCCTTTTCTTGGGGCTCTGGCACCTCAAGTTTTGACACTACACCCAGTGCTGTACAGTCTGCAGTGAAGGAACTGGTAAACAACAGGAGAGACTGACAGTCAAAGTAGGGAGTCCAGAACAAGGGGACGGCATGGTGGCACAGTGGTTAGCACTGCTGCCTCACAGCTCCAAGGTCCCAGGTTCGATTCCCGGCTTGGGTCACTGTCTGTGCAGAGTCTGCACGTTCTCCCCGTGTCTGCGTGGGTTTCCTCCGGGTGCTCCGGTTTCCTCCCACAGTCCGAAGATGTGCAGGCTAGGTGGATTGTCCATGCTAAATTGCCCCTTAGTATCCAAAAGGTTAGGTGGGGTTACTGGGATAGGGTGAAGGTGTGGGCTTAAGTAGGGTGCTCTTTCCAAGGGCCAGTGCAGATTCTATGGGCCGAATGGCCTCCTTCTGCACTGTAAATTCTATGAGAAGCTTCAAACTATGTTGTTAGGTGATGATGTCAGGGAACACTTCTTCACACAAAGGGTGGTAGAGGAAAGGATCATAGACTAAAACAGTCACTGCATTTTAAAAATTACTTCATCGACTATAAAGTGCTTTGGGTCATTTGGTGATCAAGTTTATCTTTTTCTTTCAGGACTCCGGAACCATAAAAGATCAGGAGATCCAAGAAGGTAAATTCAAATGGCAGTTTATTTTAAGCCAAAAGTAAAAGGCCATTGTGGTGATATACATCACTGTAAGTACACAAAAGGTTAATGTACATACACTACATCTAGCTAGACACTAGAGGGAACACCAGACACATGACACACAGACAGTCAACCAATAGGTCAGTAAGATAGGACACGGCCAATGGGCATTCACGATACACACAGAGGTGACACTACCACAGGAGGGCATTACACCAACCCATATAAAAGGACACATCACACATGCTCAGTCTCTTTCCAGTGGAGACATTCAGTGAGTACAGACACAGGGTTGATTGAACATCACACCCACCACGTGGATTGTAGCAGACTGGTTCATCAGTCTGAGTAGCTATAGCAGGATTAACAGTAGCGTTGAATCCAAGTAGGAGAATTGTTAATAGTTTAATAAACGTGTTAAAGCTATCTCCAAGTCTGAACCTTCCTTTGTCAGAGTGCACATCAAGGAAGCAGCTTATGCTACGTCAAGAGGGTAACAAAACAGCCATAGCACGGCATGCATCAATAAAGTCCCAACCAGGTCTCCCGATTGTGCCCGTCTCAGTCTAATCTCTATGACCCCCAGCTGATGGGCCCCATGGGGAAATCAATGGGCCATCCCCGTGGGTCTCATCCGGCTTATTACAGGAAATTTCCCCTCAAAAAGCTGTTGAGGTGTGGGTCAATTGAAAATTTCAAATTGAGATTAATAGATTTTTATTGGGTTTTGGGGATTAAAGGTTACAGAACCAAGATGGGTAAATGGAGTCACAATACAGATCAGCCATGATCAAATTTACTGGCAGAATAGGCCCGAGGAACCGGATGGCCTCCTCTTTTCCCTGTATTCCTGTTTGACATCCCTGCCTTTGACTTTGATAAATTCCATGTTACAGGTTATTTACAGGAGGGATGCAATGATTATCAGTCTAGCTGACTGCATTGTGCTTTTTCAGCCAATCTCTGTCTATACAATCCCTGTTCGGATGAAGAGTCATGTTGGAATTGAAACGTTAACTCTGTTCCGTTCTCCATGGATGCTGCCAGACCTGCTGAATTTTTCCAGCACTTTCTGTTTTTATTGTTATCTCAGTTTATACAGAACTGATAAACTCTGTACGTTGAAATGAAACCCGTACTTTGCTTCTCGGTTACATATTCCTTCTGCTTTCGATCTTTCCTTGTGTTTTGTCATTTATTTGTTTCCTCTTTTCATGTTTTATTTGCTGATGCTAACGTTTCTTGACATTTCTTGCCCAGTTGATGTACTTCACTGCCTCGATCTCCTGCTCAGATCTGCTCATTTCAGCCTTGGTTTTAACTGATGATCATTGATCTCTCTCTCTCACTTTGCGCCTCTCCTCACTCTTAAAACACTCCCCGCTCTCAGCCTCACTCTCTTAATAATAATAATAATGCTAATTGCTTATTGTCACAAGTAGGCTTCAATGAAGTTACTGTGAAAAGCCCCGAGAGTCCACATTCCAGCACCTGTTCGGGGAGGCCGGTACGGGAATTGAACCCACGCTGCTGGCCTTGTTCTGCATTATAATCACCCTGTTTAGCCCACTGTGCTATGTTAGCCGTTTTAGTTGCTGTGATATGAAGAGTCTAAAGTTCTTGTTCCTTTTCACCAAACACCATTTATTTCACTTCCACAGCCTCTGCACAAAACTATTAACAACACACCACCTGACAGAGGCCACCTGAAGCCCCTTTACATATCAGTGTCAATTAATGGATACTTAACATAAATGTGACAAGTAATTGCAATGTCTCTTAACCCACTACTTAACATGCTAAACCAGCCCCTTTTATTGTGGCTCTTTATATTTTTAAGCCTGTTCCTCACTCTTTCTTTCCATTTCATCTTCAGTCACTTTGCATCAATAACGACAGCTTCTCTGTTGCTGAGATGCACTGTTGCTCAGATGCAGTTTCTGAGGTGCATGGTTGCTGACATGCATGGTTGCTGAGATGCATGGTTGCTGAGATGCATGGTTGCTGAGATACACGTTGCTGAGATGCAGATCATCATAGAATTTACAGTGCAGAAGGAAGCCATTCGGCCCATCGAGTCTGCACCGGCTCTTAGAAAGAGCACCCCACCCAAGGTTAACACCTCCACCCTATCCCCACAACCCAGCAACCCCACCCAACACTAAGGGCAATTTTGGGCACTAAGGGCAATTTATCATGGCCAATCCACCTAACCTGCACATCTTTGGACTGTGGGAGGAAACCGGAGCACCCGGAGGAAACCCACGCAGACACGGGGAGGATGTGCAGACTCCGCACAGACAGTGACCCAAGCCGGAATCGAACCTGGGACCCTGGAGCTGTGAAGCAATTGTGCTACCCACAATGCTACCGTGCTGCACGGTTGATGAGATGCAGTTTCTGAGATGCACGGTTGATGAGATGCATGGTATCTGAGATACACGGTTGCTGAGATACACGTTGCTGAGGTGCAGTTTCTGAGATGCACGGTTGCGGAGATGCGTGGTTGCTGGATGCACGGTTGCTGAGATACACAGTGCTCAAATGCAGTTTCTGAGATGCACGGTTGCTGAGATGCATGGTTTCTGAGATGCATGGTTGCTGAGATGCACGATTGCTGAGATGCACAGTTTCTGAGGTGCAGTTTCTGAGCTGCACGGTTGCTGAGATTCAGTTTCTGAGATGATGTTTGATGAGATGCAATTTCTGAGCTACACGGTTGCTGAAATGCAGTTTCTGAGATGCAATTTCTGAGATGCACGGTTGATGAGATGCACGGTTGCTGAGATGCAGTTTCTAAGATGCATGGTTAATGAGATACATGGTTGCTGTGATTCAGTTTCTGTCTGAGGTGCATGGTTGATTAGATGCAGTTTCTCAGATGCACGCTTGATGAGGTGCAGTTTCTCAGGTGCAGCTTTTGAGATGCACGATTGATGAGATGCACGGTTGCTGAGATGCACAGTTTCTGAGATGCAATTTCTGAGGTGCAATTTCTGAGATGCACGGTTGATGAGATGCAGTTTCTGAGATGCACAGTTTCTGAGATGCAGTTTCTGAGATGCAGTTTTTGAGATGCACGATTGCTAAGAGGCACGGTTGGTGAGATGCACGGTTGCTGATGGTTGAGTAATATTAGATGTTCTGCTCTATTGCATGCTGGAGTGCACTGTTCAGTGAAACTTTGATCAGGCTTCCGTGCGTTCCATTCCTTTAATTGTCTTTGATTTTTCATGGGTATCATAAACAGAGACACTTAAGCAGCATACAAAAACAGACATGGTGACAGATCAAGCTCCGGGAGGCTGTCTCTCTACAAAATTCATAAATTCAATCACATTGTCCAGAATCTCAATACTCAGAGTTGGTACAGTGAGTTTGTACTGGGTGTGTGCCTGTTTGTGGTGAGTTATGTGATTGCCATCACTTGACATTCTACCGGTGGATATATATTTTGAGGCCTGTTTTCAGTTTAATGTAAGAAGATAATAACCACAGATTGCAGCTGGGGCAAGGATAAAAGCTGCAAGGTTATCGCAAATCCACAGTAACCCTGAGCACTGCTCAGAGATTGGACAATAACATTACACATCTGATTTTGTGGATGATTATCATGTTTGATGAAACCTGATTGCATATAATTTACAGCACAGAAACACATTCAGCCCAACTGCTCTGTGCCAGTGTTTATGCTCCACAAGAGCCTCTTCCCACAACCCTTCATCTCACACTACCAGCATATATCACAGATATCAGCAAGTCCCGAAAGACGTGCTGTTAGGTGAATTGGACATTCTGAATTTAAGGGGGGGGGTGAGGAATTAGATAATAGTTAACCTTTGTATTTGTTGCATATTTAATTATAGTTACTGTTATTAATAAAATTAATTCTGATTACATTCACAAACCTGGTGATTGTAGTGTTTGGGCAGCTAAGATCAAAAACTTTGCGTGTTTTTGTAAAAATCTTTAATTAATTTCAATTGTGTTGCGACTCTGGGTCAGATGGGGCTGGAATTGGCCGCGCTTTAGCCCGGGGGTCTTAACGATGGGTGTTACAAACACTGTCACTGTATTATATGTAAATATACTGATCAGCACGGTGGCACAAGTGGATAGCACTGTGGCTTCACAGCGGCAGGGTCCCAGGTTTGATTCCCCGCTGGCTCACTGTCTGTGTGGAGTCTGCATGCTCTCCCTGTGTCTGCGTGGGTTTCCTCTGGGTGCTCCGGTTTCCTCCCACAGTCCACAGGTTCGGTGCATTGGCCATGATAAATTGCCCTTAGTGACCAAAAAAGGTTAGGAGGGGTCATTGGGTTATGGGGATAGGGTGGAAGTGAGGGCTTGGGTGGGTCGGTGCAGACTCGATGGGCCAAGTGACCTCCTTCTGCACTGTCTGTTCTGTGTTCTATGTATACTCATACTTCATAACATCTAGTGTAATATTTCTGGCATCATTCAGCTTCGCAAGACCTTGCCACCCCATCGCCTCCCCAAAACCCGCAGTTCAGCTGCACGAGCAGCTCTCCCGAGCGTTCTCTCTGTGGCTGGGGTTCTCTATCAGTTATTCAGCTGAGCTGACCGGTGTTTCTGTCACTCGCTCCCAAGCAGCCCTGTGTCCATCCAACACGTGGCTCCGATTAATTTGGAAATATGGTGTCAGTGAAGTTTTCGATCAATCCACACTCATTTCCTCTCCACCCCGTCATGAATGTCCGTCCTGCCCCCCCCCCCCCCCCCCCCCCCCGCACCACCTCCGACTTCCCCTTCATCACTCTTCAGCCCAAACCCTTCACCTTCAACAATGTCCAGGTGAATGTGCGCATTCCTTCCCTCACTCAACACACCAACCACATTCACATTGACCTCCTCCTTCCCACCCCCACGGTCCACCAACCACCCTCACTGCCCCTTCAACTGCACCCGACACATGGGCAGCACGGTAGCACAGTTGTTAGCACTGTTGCTTCACAGCTCCAGGGTCCCAGGTTCGATTCCTGACTTGGACCACTGTCTGTGTGGAGTCTGTACATTCTCCCCGTGTCTGCGTGGGTTTCCTCCGGATGCTCCAGTTTCCACCCACAAGTCCCGAAAGATGTGCTGTTGGGTGAATTGGACATTCTGAATTCTTCCTCTGTGTACCCGAACAGGCACCGGAGTGTGGCGACTAGGGGATTTTCACAGTAACTTCGTTGCAGTGTTAATGTAAGCCTACTTGTGACAATAAAGATTATTATTATTCGATTATTATTATCCACCCTCCCATTCTACTGACTCCTTCTTTCCCCCTCACACCCACTGATCCTTTCTTCCACTCCCATCCTCAGTTTGCTCCCCAGGAAGCAGATATTGACTCTGCAAGCATCTCCCTTGCACGTTCACCTGGATTTTCCCCCTCTCCCCCACTTCCACCTACCTTCCCCCCATACTCCTTCATCCTGCCTCACTCTTTCCTCCTCTCCTACTCCTTCAACGCTCCTTGCTCCTTCCCATACTCCTTCCTCGCCCCATTCCTTCACCACTCCCGATTCCTTCTCTTTCTCCTTCATCTTCCCTCACTCCTTCCTCTCCTTGGTCACTTTCACCCCTCTGAACTCCCTCCCCAACTCCTTCTTCCCCCATGACACCCAACTCCACCTAACCCACCTCCCCTTCTGATACCTTCACACCCCCACCTCCGAGCTTCATCCACCTCCCAAGACCTTCCTCTCCTACCCACACCCACCCCATCTCCCCCACAACTTTGCCACATCCCTACCAGTGCTTGTCTAAAGTTGTGAAGCAAGTTGGAGATGCCAGCGAAGCTGCTGTTTGGAGACCTCCCATCTTCTGAGAGGCGCCATGGGCATGAGGATCCACCCACCATTCCCGGGGACGTGTTCCTCCATGGTCTGGTAAGTGCAGGCCTCTCGTGTTGTCCTCGGATGTCCGTGATATGAGCAAGGCTCTAAAGCTAATCCTGACTTTAGCAGATTAGTCCCGACGTGCTCTCGATCGGCATGTTTCCCCACTGGCGTATCGGGAGTGGGGAGAAGATTCCGGTTGGACCTTCATCTGCATTCCATTAGCAGGATGTAAATTGGTTTAATGCGGGATTGCCAATCTGCCATAGAAAGCACCAGTGAACGACCGCAGGGGAAATTCATACCAGCGTTGGTCTCTTTCCGAATTCTCTTCCCCTGTCTGCCATTGATGCCAGCTGGGACATGGAACATTTCCGCTAGCTTTTTTCAGCTGGGTGTCACAGGGCTCAGTATCTGGTCCCTTGCTGCCTCTGGTATATATCAATGATTTAGACTGAATCATTGGGGCATGATTAAGAAGTTTGCAGATTATACAAAAATTGGTCATGTGGTTAATAATAAGGAAGAAAGGTGTCGACCACAGGAAGATATCACTGGACAGGTCACATGAGCAGAAAAGAAACAAATGGAATTCAATCCAGAGAAGTGTGAGGTGATGGATTGGGGACAACAAATAAAGTCATTGTGATCAGCTGTCCCTCGATTCGAGGGTGGTGTCGGCTCAGGGTTGCGTCTTTCTGCCAGGGATCACCATGTGACTGAACAGGCCGATTCTCGACTCACAGATCATTGCTCACATGGGGCAGGATGCCCCATGAGGTAATGGGATACAGAGAGCAGGATTTACTGTCGCCGCTCTGCCTCATCAATGTAGTGATCTCTATATGTGCATGTACACAAGGAATTAATGTGTAATCAGTAGCACCACATGATCACTAGAGGGCCGGAACATCAGGGCTATAAAAGGCAGTCACATTGGGTCTCTGGCTCTCTCGGGGGTGCACTGTGACCACGGCAATAGCAGACCAGTTCAGATGACTAGTGGAGTTATGTATAGTTACCGTAGCTAGATCTTGGTAACCTTATCACTAGTATCAAAGTTAAAGTAAAGAACTCATGCAATTATTAGACCATAAGACATAAGACCATAAGACATAGGAGTGGAGGTAAGGCCATTCGGCCCATCGAGTCCACTCCACCATTCAATCATGGCTGATTTCAACTCCATTTACCCGCTCTCTCTCCATAGCCCTTAATTCCTCGAGAAATCAAGAATTTATCAACTTCTGTCTTAAAGACACTCAACGTCCCGGCCCCCACCGCCCTCTGTGGCAATGAATTCCACAGACCCACCACTCTCTGGCTGAAGAAATTTCTCCTCATCTCTGTTCTAAAGTGACTCCCTTTTATTCTAAGGCTGTGCCCCCGGGTCCTAGTCTCCCCTGCTAATGGATATTGTATATTGTTATAGTTACTCAATAAACCTTTTGTTACTACTGGACGAGTTTGAGTCTTCTTCATCAAGGTTCAGAAGACCTCATCACTAACCAAGGTTTAAGTAGCACATGTTATCTACCACACAGGTAACAAAACATGGTACCAGGCGTGTTGGCTTTAACAGAACTAGTTAGATTAGGTTATACAAAAAGGGAAGAAAATCCAGACCGGATATTCAACTGTGGAAGACTTCGCAGCAAATGGATCCTTGACGACTAACTATGGGACTCATTGGACCTCTAGGGTAGCTGGAAATAACCGGTAATTTAAGTTATGACTGGAAAAGATTTGAACAGATATTCCAAATATTTATCGCAGCTAATGATTTAAGCACGGTCTCTGACGCAATGAAAACAGCCCTACTCTTCTCAATAGGAGGGCATGAAGCTAGAGAAATCTATAATTGCTTTAATTACATAGAAGTGAAGACAACACCAAATTAGAAGTAATACTCAAAAAATTTGATGAACACTGTAAGAGTCAGTCTGATGAGATGCTGGAAAGATTTAACTCTTGTCATAAATGCCAGAGAAATGGAGGGCCCATCACTGATTTTATTACAAATCTCAAGTTAATACCACAAGGCTGTGATTCTGCTGATTTCAGAGACATTATGATAATGGATCAATTAATTTATGGACTATCTGACAAAAATTTGAAGGAAGAACTTTCACAAGATAAGTATCTAACTCTAGAAATTGCTATACAAAAATGCCTTGCTTATGAACAAAAACAAAATCAATACTGTGAGTCTTTACAAACACAGAATCAGTGTCTGGACAACAAAATTGGTAAAAATGGCGCAAACACTCACCACGAGGCAGAGGCAGGATCTCACTCGATGCAACAGCACGTTTTGATTGGCGGCTATCTTGAGCGAGAGCGTTCCGGCCAGTCTGCAAATGCTTACTTCTCAAAAAGAAGGAAAACGGCAAAATACACTCGAGAAGCCGCGCATGCGTAGTTGCGGAAAGAGCGCACAATAAAGAAAACTCAGAGTGCGCATGCGCAATCGGTTCCTACGCATGATGTCACGAGCGTCATGACATCAGAGGAGCTGGGCCACGCCCACTTAAAAAAGGGAAATGCACGTAAATGAACAAAAAGAAATGTAAAGCTGCAAAACCCAATTTTCTTACCTCAAAAGACAGAACATAGAACATAGAACATAGAACAATACAGCGCAGTACAGGCCCTTCGGCCCACGATGTTGCACCGAAACAAAAGCCATCTAACCTACACTATACCATTATCATCCATATGTTTATCCAATAAACTTTTAAATGCCCTTAATGTTGGCGAGTTCACTACTGTAGCAGGTAGGGCATTCCACGGCCTCACTACTCTTTGCGTAAAGAACCTACCTCTGACCTCTGTCCTATATCTATTACCCCTCAGTTTAAAGTTATGTCCCCTCGTGCCAGCCATATCCATCCGCGGGAGAAGGCTCTCACTGTCCACCCTATCCAACCCCCTAATCATTTAGACTCCAGAGAGAGAGCGATGAAAGACTCCACAGAGAGAGCGATGAAAGACTCCATAGAGAGAGCGATGACAGACTTCACAGAGAGAGCGATGAAATCCTCCACAGAGTGAGCAATGAAGGACTCCACAGAGAGAGCGATGAAAGACTCCATAGAGAGAATGACGAAAGACTCCACAGAGAGAGCGACACAAGCCTCAACAAAGAGAGTGACGCAAGCCTCCACAGACAGCTCGGTGACAGGCTCAAAAATGGAAGCAAGCAAACACTCCATAGCGAACGCCATGCATGAACAAGACTATGAAAGTCTACCAAGCTCACATGAACAACAAAAAGACTATGACAGTCTAATCAGCTTATTTGAGCCACCAGAACCCAGCTCATTTAACCAACAAGAAGACACTGAATGACTACCCACTGTACGTGAGACAAGTGACGAAGAAATCACAATTCCTATACAGAATGTGCAGGATCACAGCAAAACTGACAGATCTCAGCTCGTCTGCACAGAAGCACTCAACAATCAGAGGAGGGCTACCCAAGAGTCCAGAGAGACCACGTCAATAGAAATCTTGAAGATTTTGACTCCAGAAGAGGAGCACCAAGAAGCCAAAGGTGATTCAAATGAACCAGAAATAACTCCAGAAGAGGAGTACCAAGGAAGCAAAGAAGAGGAATCAAATCCACCACAAATGATTGATGTCACCAACATCAATGCAGCATCAGATCATTTTCACAATTCTCAAGAACAAAAGCTCAATGTAACAGATACCACAATGACCACTGACACCAATAACTGTGACAATGACTCAAATCATCCACATGGAACACTCATTGAGCGCAACAAGAACAACAAACACCGCAAGACGCACAGCAGAAGCAAGAACAACAACAAAAACAACATGCAGAGCAACAAGAAGCATAGCAGAAACAAAAAGCACGACAAGAACAGCGACGAAAACAACAAAAACAGAAACAACAAGCACGACAAGAAAAACAACAAGAACAACAAAAACAGAAACAACAAGCATGACAAGAACGGCAACAGCAGGAACGACAACGAAAACAACAAACACAGAAACGACAGAAACAACAACAATGAAACGAACGGCCTGCACAACATGGTACAACTCTGCACATGAAGGACAATGCCACAGCACACTGCAAAACAATGACAAGACTACAAACATGCTAAGGCATGACAAAAAATCTCACAAATTCACATCTGCTCCAGAACAAGAAAACATGCCAGCTTTCAAGGCAGACGACACACTAGATCAATACTGCAAGCACAGGAAAAAGTCCAGGTCAGACAACAAAGATGCCATACAGAATCAATACCACAAACACAAGAAAAAGTCCAGATCAGACAACAAAGATGTAACACAGAATCACTATCGCAAGCATAGAAAAAACAAAGCATAAATCAGACAACAAAGTGATTTGACCATTCGAACACCTCATTGATGACTTCTTGATTACTTAAACACAGGAACACTGACGACGTTCACAAAGAAATAACAACATCAACATCACCACTTCAACAACAGAAGAAGAACGCAACTCGACCGAACAAACTCATAAAGTTTGGACGCACAAAATTTTTTAAAATTAAGATTGGACTCATAAATATTAATTGGCTTTGTATAATCATGTACATAACATCATTTCTCTACCTATATCACGCAAGTGAAAAAACCTAAGAAGCTAAATGTATTCACATTTGACGGACAACTCATTGATTTTATGTAATGCATTTGCAAACTGCATCCATTATGTTTGTTCAATTTTCTTTCCAACATACAGAAAATATGTAACACGAAAAAAGGGGGATGTAGTGATCTCTATATGTGTATGTACACAAGGAGTTAATGTGTAACCAGTAGCACCACATGATCACTAGAGGGCAGGACCAACAGGGGTATAAAAGGCAACCGCATTGGGTCTCTCTCTCTCTCTCTTGGGTGCACTGTGACCAGGGCAATAGCAGACCAGTTCAGTTGGCTAGTGGAGTTACGTATAGTTACCGTAGTTAGATCTTGTTAACCTTATCACTAGTATCAAAGTTAAAGGAAAGAACTCATGCAATTATTGTTATAGTTACTCAATAAACCTTTTGTTACTACTGGACAAGTTCGAGTCTTCTTCATCGGGATTCAGAAGACCTTATCACGAATCAACTTTTGAGTAGCACATGTTATCTACCACACAGGTAACAAAACAATCATTAAGATGTTAACTCTAAATGTGATGCAGCTTGATGGACAAGTTGTCACCATTCTCTCCCATACACACTCTCTCCCATACACACTCTCTCCCATACACACTGTCTCTCCCATACACACTCTCTCCCATACACACTGTCTCTCCCATACACACTCTCTCCCATACACACTGTCTCTTCCATTCACACTGTCTCTCCCATACACACTGTCTCCCCCAAACACACTCTCTCCCCCATACACACTCTTTCCCCCATACACACTGTCTCTCCCGTACACACTCTCTCCCCATACACACTCTCTCCCCATACACACTGTCTCCCCCATACTCACTGTCTCCCCATACACACTCTCTCCCATACACACTCTCTCCCATACACACTCTCTCCCCATACACACTCTCTCCCATACACACTCTCTCCCATACACACTCTCTCCCATACACACTCTCTCCCCAAACACACTCTCTCCCATACACACGGTCTCTCCCAAAAACACTCTCTCCCATTCACACTGTCTCCCCAATACACACTCTCTCCCCCATACACACTGTCTCTCCCATACACACTCTCTCCCATACACACTGTCTCTCCCATACACACTGTCTGTCCCATACACACGCTCCCCCATACACACTCTCTCCCATACACTCTCTCCTCGATACACACTCTCTCCCATACACACTCTCTCCCATACACACTGTCTCTCCCATACACACTCTCTCCCATACACACTCTCTCCCATACACACTCTCTCCCCATACACACTCTCTCCCATACACACTCTCTCCCATACACACTCTCTCCCATACACACTCTCTCCCCAAACACACTCTCTCCCATACACACGGTCTCTCCCAAAAACACTCTCCCCCATACACACTGTCTCTCCCATACACACTCTCTCCCCCATACACACTGTCTCTCCCATACACACTCTCTCCCATACACACTGTCTCTCCCATACACACTGTCTGTCCCATACACACTCTCCCCCATACACACTCTCTCCCATACACTCTCTCCTCGATACACACTCTCTCCCATACACACTCTCTCCCATACACACTGTCTCTCCCATACACACTCTCTCCCATACACACTGTCTCTTCCATTCACACTGTCTCTCCCATACACACTGTCTCCCCCAAACACACTCTCTCCCCCATACACACTCTTTCCCCCATACACACTGTCTCTCCCATACACACTCTCTCCCCATACACACTCTCTCCCCATACACACTGTCTCCCCCATACTCACTGTCTCCCCATACACACTCTCTTCCATACACACTCTCTCCCCATACACACTCTCTCCCATACACACTCTCTCCCATACACACTCTCTCCCCATACACACTTCTCCCATACACACTCTCTCCCATACACACTCTCTCCAATACACACTCTCTCCCCACACACACTCTCTCCCATACACACTCTCTCGCATACACACTCTCTCCCCATACACACTCTCTCCCATACACACTCTCTCCCATACACACTCTCTCCCATACACACTCTCTCCCCAAACACACTCTCTCCCCATACACACTCTCTCCCATACACACTCTCTCCCATACACACTCTCTCCCCATACACACTCTCTCCCATACACACTCTCTCCCATACACACTCTCTCCCATACACACTCTCTCCCATACACACTCTCTCCCATACACACTCTCTCCCATACACACTCTCTCCCCATACACACTCTCTCCCATACACACTCTCTCCCATACACACTCTCTCCCATACACACTCTCTCCCATACACACTCTCTCCCCATACACACTCTCTCCCATACACACTCTCTCCCATACACACTCTCTCCCATACACACTCTCTCCCATACACACTCTCTCCCCAAACACACTCTCTCCCATACACACTCTCTCCCCAAACACACTCTCTCCCATACACACTCTCTCCCCAAACACACTCTCTCCCATACACACTCTCTCCCATACACACTCTCTCCCATACACACTCTCTCCCATACACACTCTCTCTCATACACACTCTCTCTCATACACACTCTCTCTCATACACACTCTCTCCCCAATACACACTCTCTCTCATACACACTCTCTCCCCAAACACACTCTCTCCCATACACACTCTCTCCCATACACACTCTCTCTCATACACACTCTCTCCCCAAACACACTCTCTCCCATACACACGGTCTCTCCCAAACACACTCTCTCCCATTCACACTGTCTCCCCAATACACACTGTCTCCCCCAAAAACACTCTCTCCCATACACACTGTCTCCCCAATACACACTGTCTCTCCCATACACACTCTCTCCCATACACACTGTCTCTCCCATACACACTGTCTCTCCCATACACACTGTCTCCCCCAAACACACACTCTCCCATACACACTCTCTCCCCAAACACACTCTCTCCCATACACACTCTCTCCCCAAACACACTCTCTCCCATACACACTCTCTCCCATACACACTCTCTCCCATACACACTCTCTCCCATACACACTCTCTCCCATACACACTCTCTCCCATACACACTCTCTCCCATACACACTCTCTCCCATACACACTCTCTCTCATACACACTCTCTCCCATACACACTCTCTCCCATACACACTCTCTCCCATACACACTCTCTCTCATACACACTCTCTCCCATACACACTGTCTCTCCCATACACACTCTCTCCCATACACACTCTCTCCCATACACACTCTCTCCCATACACACTCTCTCCCATACGCACTCTCTCTCATACACACTCTCTCCCATACACACTGTCTCTCCCATACACACTCTCTCCCATACACACTGTCTCTCCCATACACACTGTCTCTCCCATACACACTCTCTCCCATACACACTCTCTCCCATACACACTCTCTCCCATACACACTCTCTCCCATACACACTCTCTCTCATAGACACTCTCTCCCATACACACTCTCTCCCCAAACACACTCTCTCCCATACACACTCTCTCCCATACACACTCTCTCCCATACACACTCTCTCCCATACACACTCTCTCCCATACACACTCTCTCCCATACACACTCTCTCCCATACACACTCTCTCCCATACACACTCTCTCCCATACACACTCTCTCCCCAAACACACTCTCTCCCATACACACTCTCTCCCATACACACTCTCTCCCATACACACTCTCTCCCATACACACTCTCTCCCATACACACTCTCTCCCATACACACTCTCTCTCATAGACACTCTCTCCCATACACACTCTCTCCCCAAACACACTCTCTCCCATACACACTCTCTCCCATACACACTCTCTCCCATACACACTCTCTCCCCATACACACTCTCTCCCATACACACTCTCTCCCCAAACACACTCTCTCCCATACACACTGTCTCCCCCATACACACCCGCGCCGGTTGGGAGAATCGCCTGGGTCGCCGAGTTTTCCCGCGACGCCGGTCCGACGCCCTCCCGCGATTCTCCCAAGCGGCGGGAACGGCCCGGTCGAGTTCCGTGGGCCGCAGGCCGGAGAATCGCCGCAGACACCCAAAATGGGGATTCTCCGGCACCCCCGCTATTCTCAGGCCCGGATGGGCCGAGCGGCCAGGCCAAAACGGCGGGTTCCCCCCGGCGCCGTCCACACCTGGTCGCTGCTGGCGGGAACGCTGGGGGGGGGCGGCCTGTGGGGGGGGGGGGGATCCTGCACCGGGGGGGGCCTAAATTGGTTCTGCGATCGGTGCCCACCGATCGTCGGGCCGTCCTCTCTGAAGGACGACCTTCTTTCTTCCGCAGCACCGCAAGATCCGTCTGACATCTTCTTGCGGGGTGGACTCGGAGAGGACGGCAACCACGCATGCGCGGCTGACAGCAGTGATGCGGCGCCGGCCGCGTCATGTATGCGGCGCCACCTTTACGTGGCGACAGGGCCTGGCGCACGTAAATGACGCGGCCCCGCTCCTAGCCCATTATCGGGCCCTGAATCAGTCGGAATAGGGGCCATTTCGCGCCGTCGTGATTCTCGACGGCGTTCACGATGGCGTGGTCACTTCGGCGCGGGAGTGGAACTGTCTCTCCCATACACACTCTCTCCCCATACACACTGTCTCTCCCATACACACTGTCTCTCCCATACACACTGTCTCTCCCATACACACTCTCTCCCATACACACTGTCTCTCCCATACACACTGTCTCTCCCATACACACTCTCTCCCATACACACTCTCTCCCATACACACTGTCTCTCCCATACACACTGTCTCTCCCATACACACTCTCTCCCATACACACTCTCTCCCATACACACTCTCTCCCATACACACTGTCTCTCCCATACACACTCTCTCTCATACACACTCTCTCCCATACACACTCTCTCCCATACACACTGTCTCTCCCATACACACTCTCTCTCATACACACTCTCTCCCATACACTGTCTCTCCCATACACACTCTCTCCCATACACACTGTCTCTCCCATACACACTCTCTCCCATACACACTGTCTCTCCCATACACACTCTCTCCCATACACACTCTCTCCCATACACACTCTCTCCCATACACACTCTCTCCCATACGCACTCTCTCTCATACACACTCTCTCCCATACACACTGTCTCTCCCATACACACTCTCTCCCATACACACTCTCTCCCATACACACTCTCTCTCATACACACTCTCTCCCATACACACTGTCTCTCCCATACACACTCTCTCCCATACACACTGTCTCTCCCATACACACTCTCTCCCATACACACTGTCTCTCCCATACACACTCTCTCCCATACACACTGTCTCTCCCATACACACTCTCTCCCATACACACTCTCTCTCATACACACTCTCTCCCATACACACTCTCTCTCATACACACTCTCTCCCATACACACTGTCTCTCCCATACACACTCTCTCCCATACACACTCTCTCCCATACACACTCTCTCTCATACACACTCTCTCCCATACACACGGTCTCTCCCATACACACTCTCTCCCATACACACTGTCTCTCCCATACACACTCTCTCCCATACACACTGTCTCTCCCATACACACTCTCTCCCATACACACTCTCTCCCATACACACTCTCTCTCATACACACTCTCTCCCATACACACTCTCTCCCATACACACTCTCTCCCATACACACTCTCTCCCATACACACTCTCTCCCATACACACTCTCTCCCATACACACTCTCTTCCATACACACTCTCTCCCGTACACACTCTCTCTCATACACACTCTCTCCCATACACACTCTCTCCCCAAACACACTCTCTCCCATACACACTCTCTCCCCAAACACACTCTCTCCCATACACACTCTCTCCCATACACACTCTCTCTCATACACACTATCTCCCATACACACTCTCTCCCATACACACTCTCTCCCATACACACTCTCTCCCATACACACTGTCTCTCCCATACACACTCTCTCCCATACACACTGTCTCTCCCATACACACTCTCTCCCATACACACTCTCTCCCATACACACTCTCTCTCATACACACTCTCTCCCATACACACTCTCTCCCATACACACTCTCTCCCATACACACTCTCTCCCATACACACTCTCTCCCATACACACTCTCTCCCATACACACTCTCTCCCATACACACTCTCTCCCGTACACACTCTCTCTCATACACACTCTCTCCCATACACACTCTCTCCCCAAACACACTCTCTCCCATACACACTCTCTCCCATACACACTCTCTCCCATACACACTCTCTCCCATACACACTCTCTCCCATACACACTCTCTCCCGTACACACTCTCTCTCATACACACTCTCTCCCATACACACTCTCTCCCCAAACACACTCTCTCCCATACACACTCTCTCCCATACACACTCTCTCCCCATACACACTCTCTCCCCAAACACACTCTCTCCCATACACACTCTCTCCCATACACACTCTCTCTCATACACACTCTCTCCCATACACACTGTCTCTCCCATACACACTCTCTCCCATACACACTCTCTCCCATACACACTCTCTCCCATACACACTCTCTCCCATACGCACTCTCTCTCATACACACTCTCTCCCATACACACTGTCTCTCCCATACACACTCTCTCCCATACACACTCTCTCCCATACACACTCTCTCTCATACACACTCTCTCCCATACACACTGTCTCTCCCATACACACTCTCTCCCATACACACTGTCTCTCCCATACACACTCTCTCCCATACACACTGTCTCTCCCATACACACTCTCTCCCATACACACTCTCTCCCATACACACTCTCTCTCATACACACTCTCTCCCATACACACTCTCTCCCATACACACTCTCTCCCATACACACTCTCTCCCATACACACTCTCTCCCATACACACTCTCTCCCATACACACTCTCTCCCGTACACACTCTCTCTCATACACACTCTCTCCCATACACACTCTCTCCCCAAACACACTCTCTCCCATACACACTCTCTCCCATACACACTCTCTCCCATACACACTCTCTCCCATACACACTCTCTCCCATACACACTCTCTCCCGTACACACTCTCTCTCATACACACTCTCTCCCATACACACTCTCTCCCCAAACACACTCTCTCCCATACACACTCTCTCCCATACACACTCTCTCCCCATACACACTCTCTCCCCAAACACACTCTCTCCCATACACACTCTCTCCCATACACACTCTCTCTCATACACACTCTCTCCCATACACACTCTCTCCCATACACACTCTCTCCCATACACACTGTCTCTCCCATACACACTCTCTCTCATACACACTCTCTCCCATACACACTGTCTCTCCCATACGCACTCTCTCCCATACACACTGTCTCTCCCATACACACTCTCTCCCATACACACTCTCTCTCATACACACTCTCTCCCATACACACTGTCTCTCCCATACACACTCTCTCCCATACACACTCTCTCCCATACACACTGTCTCTCCCATACACACTCTCTCCCATACACACTGTCTCTCCCATACACACTCTCTCCCATACACACTCTCTCCCATACACACTCTCTCCCATACACACTGTCTCTCCCATACACACTCTCTCCCATACACACTGTCTCTCCCATACACACTCTCTCCCATACACACTCTCTCCCATACACACTCTCTCCCATACACACTCTCTCTCATACACACTCTCTCCCATACACACTGTCTCTCCCATACACACTCTCTCCCATACACACTCTCTCCCATACACACTCTCTCCCATACACACTGGGTGCGATTCTCCGACCCCCCACTGGATTGGAGAATCGCCGGGGGCTGGCTTGAATCCCGCCCCGCCGTGTAACGAATTCTCCACCACCAGAGATTCGGCGGGGGCGGGAATCGCGCCGCGCCGGTCGGTGGGCCCACCCCCGGCAATTCTCCGACCCGCGATGGTCCGAAGTCCCGCCGCTGTCAACCCTCGCCCGCCGGCGTGGATTAAACCTTGTTTTGAACGGCGGGACAAGGCAGCGCGGGCAGGCTCTGGCATCCTGGGGGGGGGGGGGGCGCAGGGCGATCTGGCCCGGGGGGGTGCCCCCACAGTGGCCTGGCCCGCGATCGGGGTCCGCCGATCCGCGATCGGGCCCGTGCCGTGGGAGCACTCTTTTCCTTCCGCCTTCGCCATGGTCTTCACTATGGCGGAGGCGGATGAGACCCCCTCCCCTGCGCATGCGCGGGGATGACGTCAGCAGCCGCTGACGCTCCCGCGCATGCGTCACCCGGCGAAGACCTTTCGGCGCCGGCTGGCGTGGCGACAAAGGCCTTTCCCGCCGGCTGGCAGAGCGCAAACCACTCCGGCGCGGGCCTAGCCCCTCAAGGTGAGGGCTTGGCCCCTAAAGGTGCGGAGACTTCTGCACCTTTGGGGCGGCCCGACGCCGGAGTGGTTCCCGCCACTCCATCCCGCCGGGACCCCCTGCCCCGCCGGCTAGGGGAGAATCCCGCCCACTGTCTCTCCCATACACACTCTGTCCCATACACACTGTCTCTCCCATACACACTCTGTCCCATACACACTGCCTCCCCCATACACACTGCCTCCCCCATACACACTCTCTCCCCCGTACGCACTGCCTCCTCCGTACAAACTGTCTCCTCCGTACACACTGTGTCTCCCAACACACTGTCTCCCCGGTACACACTCTCTCCCCCGTACACACTCTCTCCCCCATACACACTGTCTCCCCCATGCACACTCTCTCCCATACACACTCTCTCCCATACACACTCTCTCCCCCGTACACACTGTCTCCCCCATGCACACTCTCTCCCATACACACTCTCTCCCATACACACTCTCTCCCATACACACCCCCACCTGTCAGCTGCTGCTGTCTCTTGTTGGGTGCTTGCTTGTCCTACAGGAGAGTGGAAAGTTAATGTAGCTGTGCAAACCTTTGCAGAGACCACATCTGGAGTATTCTGTACAGTTTGTCTCCTTATTTGAAGAAAGTATTTATTGTGTATGAAGCAGTTCAGGGTTGTTTCATCCGAGTCATTCCTGGGATGAAGGGCTTATTTTGTGAAGGAAACTTGCACAGATGTGACCTGTTTCCACTGGAGTTGAGAAGAAAGAGACGTGATCGTATTGAATCACAAAAGGTCCGGAGGGTACTGATAGGGTGGATTTGAAAGGATGTTCCCCCTAATGGGAGAGCCTAGAACTAGGTGCGGGGGGGATAGCTTGAAAATAAGGGGCAGGATTTTCCGTCGGCGGGATTCCCTCCGCTCTGCCGGCAGGACACTCACGCACGTGGATTTCCCGGAGGCCAGGGGCTGCCCACAATGGGAAACCCCATAGGCCGGCTGGCGGGAGGGAGGATCCTGCTGCTGGCTGGGGGGGGGGGGGGGGGGGGGGGGGGGAGGTCGCTGCACAAGCTGGAGAATCCCACCCAAGGAATCTCCCATTTAAGATGGAGATGAGGAGAATTTATTCCCCTCAGAGACATTAGTTTGTGAAATTCTCGTCCCCATAGACGCAGTGGAGGCTGGGTCATTGAATTTATTCAAGACTGAGTTGCATCTTTAGAATTGTGGACTTTTCCAGCGCAGGAAGAGGTCCTTTGGCCATTGCTTCTAACCGGCCAACAAGCACCTATCTCATCCCATTCTCCAGCACTTGTCTTCTGTGACATTTCAAATGCTCACCTAGATGTTTCTTAACTATTATGAGGGTCTCTGCCTCCACCACCCTTTCAGGCAGCGAGTTCCAGACTCCCACCCCCATCTGGGGGAAAAGGTTTTTCCTCAAACCCCTTCGAAACCTGCTGCCCCTCACCTTAAATCTCTGCCCCCTGGTATTGACCCCCCTACTGAAGGGAAACATTTCTCCCGATCCACCCTTAACAGGTTCATAGAATCATAGAATCAACAGTGCAAAAGGAGGCCATTCGGCCCATCGCGTCTGCACTGACTCTTGGAAAGAGCACCCTACTTAAGCCCACAGCTCCACCCTTTCCCCGTAACCCAGTAACCCCACCTAACCTAAGGGCAATTTAGCATGGCCAATCTACCTAACCTGCACATCTTTGGACTGTGGGAGGAAACTGTTGCTTCACAGCTCCAGGGTCCCGGGTTCGATTCCCGGCTTGGGTCACTGTCTGTGCGGAGTCTGCACGTTCTCCCTGTGTCTGCGTGGGTTTCCTCCGGGTGCTCCGGTTTCCTCCCACAAGTCCCGAAAGACGTGCTGTTGGTGAATTGGACATTCTGAATTCTCCTCTGTGTACCCGAACAGACGCCAGAATGTGGCGACTAGGGGATTTTCACAGTAACTTCATTGCAGTGTTAATGTAAGTCTACTTATGACAATAATGATTATTATTATGATTAGGTGCACTGCTTGCAGCCAATAAATGGCATGGTTCGCACAGAGACCAACTGAATCAGCAGGCAGCATTAAATTGGCTTGCCATCTTTTCTAGGGGCTTTTCACAGTAACTTCATTTGAAGCCTACTTGTGACAATAAGCGATTTTCATTTCATTTTCATTTTTTCATCTACTTTTCAATCAACGGGTGCAATATCGTGATTCCTCCACCCATTTTCTCAGGGTATCCAGTTTATTTATTTAAAAAATAAATTTAGAGTACCCAATTCATTTTTTCCAATTAAGGGACAATTTAGCGTGGCCAATCCACCCACCCTGCACATCTTTGGGTTGTGGGGGCGAAACCCACACAAACACGGGGAGAACGTGCAAACTCCACACGGACAGTGACCCAGAGCCGGGTTCGAACCTGGGACCTCGGCGCCGCGAGGCAGCAGTGCTAACCACTGTGCCACCGTGCTGCCCATGGGTATCCAGTTTAGCTCCAACTTTCTATCAGCAAATGTGTGACAAGGAGTATGTCACTTTCTCCATCTCTGTCTCAGAGTGCCACCTCCTGTACAAAAATAGAACTACAGAACGTTACAATGAAAAACAGAAAGTGAGAGACGGACACAAATAAGAGAGTCAGAGAAACAAAGTGAGAGAGAGAGAGCGAGAGAGAGGGAATGACAGATGCAGAGAACAGAGACAAGAGACATACAGAGATATTGGGAAACAGTAGAGAGAGAAAAAGACAAAAAGTGAGAATTAGAGTAAGTGATGGAGATCGAGAGACTGCGAGACAGAGAGAGGGAAGCAGAGACTAACAGAGGTTGTGATACTGAGTTGAATCTTAACAAATGTTTATGTCCTGCATGTTCCCTGTGTTGCACACGTATCTTTGCCATGATTTATCGCCATCACTCCTGGACCTGCAGGCTATGTAGGGGTCTCAGTGGAGCGAAGTCAAGCCTTATTGCCTCAATATAGAGATATCAGACTTGAAACCACTTTCTTCCAGCCTGCTAGTTAGGCTGCCAGCACTTTGTGGTCAGTTTGTCAATATCCTTTATTTGTACAGAATGTGAAGGGCTGTCTGTCACCTGACAGGAGAATAAAAACACAAAGTTCAGCTCCCACACCATCTGAAAGAGAAATACCTTCTGCAGCCGTCTCTGGCCTGGCAACTGCCCCTCAGCAACCCAGCAGAGGACAGAGAGCAATGAGAAAACTTCACACAAAACTCCCAATTCCGGAATGACAGACAGACAAACATGCAAATTGGGAGCAGAGGTCAACCACTCGCCCCTCGAACCTGCTCCACCATTCAGTAACATCATGGCCCATCTGATTGTGTCCACTATCCCCCCAAACCCCGTCTCCTCTGAGTCTCCTGTTAGTCAAGAATCTCTCTACCTCTAATTGAAAAAATGTCAAAATATTATTATTGTGGTTGCTTATAGTTTGGAACGTCTTTTTGTGGTTTATAGTTTGTAGGGGTTATATTCTGTAGTAATGAGGACCAGTAAAGTAGGGTTCTGGAGCAGTGCTTTTAAAACTTTTTATTCCAGGGCCCACTTTTGGCAACCAGCCGACCTTTGAAACCCACACTTGCCAGCCTTTGCGACCCACGCCACGTTCACTTCCCTTTAATGCAAAACGGGAGCCTGCTTCGACCACACGATCTCACTGTAATCAGGTTGACAGGAGGAGAGGGCAATGCGTCAGGTGCAGAGTCCAGCCGGTTCCTTTCTGCCGTCTTCACCTTTGTGAGAACGGAAAATTCATCCTCGCACTTGTAGTTCGTCGTGAAGGGCAAACCCAACAAAATGCTTGTTTTGCTCAGCACCGGATACTCCTGGGAGATCCTACTCCAGAATGCTGACAGCCTCATGGACATTTGACGTGTTTTTAATGTGCTATCACAGGTCTGCTTCAGCAGCATTGTCTTTTAATTTGGTGTCAGCTCTAAGTTAATAACTGACTCTGGGGTCTCAACCTCAAAAGGAATTTTTCACCACCACTTCTCTTTAAAAACCTGAAACTTCTCTCATTTGCCAGTACATCCTGCACATAACACGCATGGGCTTTGCATCCTTATTTGCATTGGGACAATTGACCAAACCATACCTCAAGCAATCATCTTTATACTGTGTTGTTCCTGAGTTATGTTTCTTCTTTGTAGGCTGTTAACCAGAGGCCCTGGTGCTCTGTACAGAGCTAACACTAGCACTGCTCTGTCCCTCTGTGGATTCTCCTGAGCAGCTCTCTCCAGCAGATTCAGATGTGAGATCCTGGCCAGTAGGTACGCTGCCTATTTGTGTCTCTGGCTGTCTCTTCCTTGTAACAAAACAATTAACCTTCACAGTCCTATTGCTTTGCTTGCTAGCAGCTAGAAAATGTAAGAAGCTCTCCTCTGTGATTTAGCATCAAAAGCACGTACATACAGGGCGCCTGATGTCAAATGTATGTGCAGGGCTCATGACCTGCTCACTGCTGCCGCTTGTGGTCAGAAGATTGCACACAGCCTCATTTCGTTCTCATTTAAAAGCTGGTAGAGGCCGCCGTTCTGAATTTAGATGCCAGGAACGGCCATCAGGCCTTTCTCCCATGATCAGGACAACTGCAGGAATTCCGTGACCCTCCCGACACCTGCCCATGACTCACCTGTCGATCACAACCTGCACTTTGACAAATCCTGCCCTAGAGTAATTGATATAGTCGGATATGAAGCATCTTCTAAAGGTTTAATTTAAAGGGGTAAGTCATGGTAGGGGGGCTCCAAGACATGGTGTCCTCCTCTTCCTCCATGTGCAGGAACTGTCTCCAGCTGCAGCTCCTGCAAGCCTGGGTTTCGGAGCTGCAGCAGTGGCTGGGGACACTGGAGCATCTGCGAGGCGGAGAGTATTGTGGACAGCACATACAGAGAGGTGGCCACACCGCAGGCTCAGACTCCACAGGCAGGAAGGGAATGGGTGACCACCAGGCAGAGCAAGAGGACTAGGCAGGCAGTGCCGGAATCTCCTTGGCGCCCATCCCTGCTGCTAGGCGTACCGCCGGCTGGCATGCCCATGCCAATGGTAGCCTCCGTAGTCCTGCCCGGCGCCCACCTGTAGAGGCTACTGTGGATGTAGCCCTTGGGCAGACCGCGTGATGCCCCAGTGGTGGGTGGCAGTCAGTTGGGGGTGGGGGCGTAGTATGGTGGAGGGCGGGTTAAGGGCGGGGGCTGGGGTGCGGGCCAGTGGGGTGGGGGCACCCATATGGCCAATGTCAGGCTGCAGAACCAGAGGTCAAGGTGGGTGGTCAGGATACTGGGTCAGGCCCGCTAATGATATGCCAACGTGGTTTACTGTACTTGCGGGGCAGAACGCATTGACCCCGCTGTCGAGGCACCAGAGAATTGCGATGAGGCGTGAATTCGGCACTTGCCATGTTTTTGGCGTCAGAACCGATTCTCCGCTCAATCGTTTTTCCCGATTCTGGCGTTGGCCGATGGAGAACCCCACCCACAATGTTTTAGCCTCAACTCCTTCCTGTGGTAGTGAATTCCACAGGCCGACCACTCTCTGGGTGAAGAAATGTCTCCTCCTCTCTGTCCGAAACGGTCTCCCCCGTATCCTCGGACTGTGCCCCCTGGTTCTGGACACCCCCACCATGGGCAACATCCTTCCTGCAGCTACCCTGTCCAGTCCTGTTAGAATTTTATAGGTTTCTATGTGATCCCCACTGATCCTTCTGAACTCCAACGAATACAATCCTAACCGACTCAACCTCTCCTCATAGCCAGCGCTGTTATCCTAGGAATCAGTCTGATAAATCTCTGCATTCCCTCTAGAGCAATTCACTACTCCAGGTGTGGCCTCACCAAGGCCCTGTACAATTGCAGCAACACATCCCTGCTCCTGTACTCGAATCCTCTCACAATGAAGGCCAGCATCCCATTTACCTTCTTTACCGCCGGCTGCACCTGCAGGCTTATCTTTAGTGACTGGTGTAGGAGGACACCCAGTTCTCGTTGTACATTCTTCTCTCCTAATTTATGGCCTTTCAGATAGTATTGTGTAGGGGTCCTTCCTGTTTGTTCCTGTTTATTCCCTTATTTCCGGTTTCTTATATGTTTGCTGTTACACGTTTGATCCGTGGATGATTAATGGACATGTGTCTTTAAGGCAGCCTGTATCTTTAATTCAGCAGAAAGAAGCAGTGACCTGTGCCTTTAATGCAAACAACAAGATGCAGAAGGCTGTGCTGTTTTAGAATGGTGGTTGCAGACTGGCCAATGTCAGTGATGACTCGGTTTAATTGATTTGGCAGGTGGTCAATGAATGGGCCCAAAAGGCTGTGCTCTACCCGGTAACATGTAGTGATTGGACAGTATCCCACTCTAATGTTTTCCGAGTCCATTTTGGCTTCACTTTTGATTCTTCTGCCTGGATGAAGGATCTAACCAACTCTCTCCAGAAAAGATCTCACTAATCCTCTTCAGCAGGCTATTGCGGGAACTGACTCTCTCTCCAGCAAGTCTGGCTGGCGTTCTCTTGAGACTGCAAAGGCCTGAAGTCAAACCAGTAGCTGAAAGCAGGTTTGCTGTGTAAAATAGTGTCTGTACAGAAAGAGATAGGCCTTTAAGGTCTATTTAAGATGTATCTAGACAGATACATGAATGGGCAGGGAGCAGAGGGATACAGATCATTAGAAAATAGGCGACAGTTTTAGATAGAGGATCTGGATTGGCGCAGGCTTGGAGGGCCGAAGGGCCTGTTCCTTGCTGTAATTTTTCTTTGTTCTTTGTTCTTGAATGTGAACCTTGAGCTGAAGGCTAGTTTGATAAGAATTAAAATGTCTCACCTGAAAACCTGCTGTCTGTAAGTGAATGAATGACTCTGTAAGGAAGACCATTAGCAGCTGTAAACCAGAGACTTTGATCAACTTGTGTGCTGCGATCTGTGTTTGTCTGTCTTGTGTGTGTGGGTAGAGGGTGGGGCAGTTAAAGAGGGCAGTAGGTATTAGTTTGTTGTTAACCAATTGTATTTGCTGCATATTTCATGATAGTTCTTGGTATAAATAAACAGCGATTGTGTTTAAACTTACAAACATGGTGACTGTAATTATTGGGCAGCCAAGGACCAAAGACTTTGGGTATTTTTATAAGAATTATTGGTTAATTCACTTGTGTTGTGACTCTGTGGCACGTGGGGCTGAAATTTCCCGCACACCTGCATAGGGAGCGTAACAATTGGGTAAATCAATGGGATTGAAGACTGATAGAGGCAACACGGTAGCACAAGTGGTTAGCACTGTGGCTTCACAGCGCCAGGGTCCCAGATTCAATTCCCCGCTGGGTCACTATCTGTGCGGAGTCTACACGTTCTCCCCGTGTGTGCGTGGGTTTCCTCCGGGCGCTCCGGTTTCCTTCCACAGTCCAAAGATGTGCAGGTTAGGTGGATTGGCCATGATAAATTGACCTTAGTGTCCAAAAAGGTCAGGAGGGGTTATTGGGTTACGGGGATAGGGTGGTAGTGAGGGCTTAAGTGGGTTGGTGCAGACTCGATGGGCCGAATGGCCTCCTTCTGCGCTGTATGTTCTATAAATCCCCAGGGCCTGATAATCTACATCCCAGAGTACATAAGGAAGTGGTCCTCGAAATGGCGGATGCATTCGTGGTCATCTTCCACAATTCTATAGACTGACGAAAAGTTCCTGCAGATTGGAGGGTCTGCACCATCCCTCTGAAAGAGCACCCTATTTAGGCTCACTCCCCCACCCTATCCTCATAGCCCTATAACCCCAGCTAACCAGCAGATCTTTGTGACACTGAGGGGCAATTTAGCATGGCCAATCCACCTAACTTTATTCTTATTTTTTTCTAATTCTTAGAAAATTACCGAAAGTCTTTGGCCCTTGGATGCCCAATAATTACAGTCACCAGGTTTGTAAATGTAAACACAATTACTTTTTATTTACAACAAGAACTATAATGAAAATTGTAGCAAATACAACAGGTTAATTATTATCTAATTCCTAAGACAGCACGGTGGCACAGTGGTTAGCACTGCTACCTCACAGCGCTGAGGACCCGGGTTCAAGCTCGGCCCCGGGTCACTGTCCATGTGGAGTTTGCACATTCTCCCCGTATCTGCGTGGGTTTCACCCCCACAACCCAAAGATGTGCAGGGTAGGTGGATTGGCCACGCTAAATTGTCCATTAATTGGAAACAACTATTGGGTACTCTAAATTTATATTTAAAAAAAATTATCGAATTTCTAATTCCCCATTTTGACTCACCCCCCACCCTCTATACACACTCACACACACAGACACACACAGACAGACACACAGACTCACACACAGACAGCCACACACACAGACAGCCACACAGACTCACACACAGACAGCCACACAGACTCACACACAGACAGCCACACAGACTCACACACAGACAGCCACGCAGACAGCCACACACACACACACCCAAGACAGGCAAACACAGAGGGAAGGAAAAGGGTAACAAGTTATAAGTACAAGAAAAACTGTCTTGGTTTCAGATGGTTTTATCCAGCACTTTATCCTCTTCAAACTTTGCTTCCAGTTTGAGATTTGATTACACATTCATTCCTGTTCTCTGCAGCTCCAGAAAGACAGCACTCACCGCCTTTCTGGAGAAAGAGAGGGTCCTGGTCTTTGTTGCAGCCTGTAATGGTTTTCCTGTAGATTCATTCATTCACGTTCTCTGCATTCCCAGAAATATAGCACTTTGTGGAGAAAACACGGAGGAGAGAGAGAGAGTCCTTGTTCCTGTGCTTCCAGGAGTAAAACTGAGCTCCAAAAATCATTCCACTGGGATAGGATCCAATCACCACCTGTTACTGGGCAGAGTACGGCCTTTGGGGCCAATTCATTGGCCATCAGCCAATCAATCAAACCGAGCCCCCCCGCCCCCCATCTTTCACTCTGGTACAGAAAAGTCTGAAGCTCCTGTTGAAACTAGCAGAGACCAGCAGCGCGTTCTCTCCTGGAACCTTCTGAATTCCTTGACTTAATTGCTTGACTGGCTTGCTTGGCTTAAAGATACCCGCCCATTAATCACACATGGTTCAAAAATTATAATAGCAAAATAAAAGAAAGGGGAAAAAAGGGGATGAACAGGAAGAACCCTTACAACATATTAATGATTTAGATGAGGAGGGAACGTGCAGATGGCACAAAGCTATGCAGGAGGGTGAGCTGTGGGGAGGATGCAGAGATGCTTCAGTGTGATTTGGACAAGCTGAGTGAGGGGGCAAATGAATGGTACATGCAGCATAATGTGGATAAATGTGAGGTTATCCACTTTGTAGCAAAACTAGGCAGGCAGACTATTATCTGAATGGCTATAGATTGAGAGAGGGGAGTGTGCAGCGGGACCTGGGTGTCCTTGTGCACCAGTCGCTGAAGGTAAACATGCAGGTGCAGCAGGCGGTAAAGAAGGCTAATGGTATGTTGGCCTTCATTGCGGGAGGTTTCGAGTATAGAAGCAGGGATGTGTTGCTGCAATTGTACAGGGCCTTGGTGAGGCCACACTTGGAGTACTGTGGGCAGTTTTGGTCTCCTTCTCGGAGGAAGGATGTTCTTGCTCTCGAGGGAGAGCAGCGAAGGTTTACCAGACTGATTCCAGGGATGGTGAGACTGACGTATGAGGAGAGATTGAGTCAGTTAGGATTATATTTACTGGAATTCCGAAGAATGAGGGGGGATCTCGCAGAAGCCTATAAAATTCTAACAGAACGAGAGAGGGTGGATGCAGGAAGGATGTTCCTGAGGGCAGGGAATTACATAAGCAGGGATCATGGTCTGAGGAGATGGAGTAATTTAGGACTGAGGTCAGGAGAACTTTCTTCACCCAGACTGTGGTCGGCCTGTGGAATTTTCTACCACAGAAAGTAGTTGAAGGCAAATTATTGTTGGCGGATTCTCTGTTCCTGTTGATGCCGGGGCAGGATTCGTGGAGTTCCACGACAGCAAAGCTGGAGCTGCACCTGGACTGATTCAGCGACCGTTAAGGGTCTCGCACCAGCGCCACGTGGAACACAATCGATTCCAATGAGAAACGGAGCCGGATTTGCCGGGTTCGCGATTAACAATCAGAAGGCAGACAAGCTGCAGCTGCATATCCACACTTCACCCCCCACACACACCATCACAGCCAACAAGATGGCAGCAAGGAGAGTGCCCCAAGGATTCACCGATTCCGAGCTTGAGACCCCGCTGGACGCTGTGGAGGAGAGGCGGGCCACTCTATACCCCGGCCCAGGAAGGAGGCTGCCAGTCGCTACCGTTCGCCCTGCCTGGGCACAGGTGGCAGAGGCGGTCAGCGCGGTGGGGAACACCGTGTGGCATGGCCAGCAGAGCCGTAAAAATCTGCACAACCTCCTCAGGGCGGCCAGGGTGAGGAGGCAGCACTGTGCCCCTGGAATCAATCCCTGTCCTACACACTCGTAATCCTATGCGCCCCTCCTCTTCAGGAGGACAGCCAAATCCGACAGACCTGCGGCCCCTCCCCGCGGCAATGCAGCAGGCCCTGGACCAGGTCGGCGGGGCTGAGGAAAGGGCAGTGGCTGAGGTGGTGACAGGCCACGGGCGGGGAACTGAGACCCCGCTGAGCTGCGATTCGCCGTGCCTACGTGTGTCAACTCCGCACACCACCTTCACCCTCACCACCCTCACCCTCACCATCCACCCCAAACACCCTACCTTCACACCATCCTGACCCCCACCACCCCACCCTCACCCCCCTCACCCACACATCCACACCACCCTCACCCCCAGCACCCTCTGACACTCCCTCAGTACTGACCCTCTGACAGTACAGCACTCCCTCAGTACTGACCCTCTGACAGTGCAGCACTCCCTCAGTACTGACCCTCTGACAGTGCAGCACTCCCTCAGTACTGACCCTCTGACAGTGCGGCACTCCCTCAGTACTGACCCTCTGACAGTGCGGCGCTCCCTCAGTACTGACCCTCTGGCAGTGCAGCACTCCCTCAGTACTGACCCTCTGACAGTGCAGCACTCCCTCAGTACTGACCCTCTGACAATGCAGCACTCCCTCAGTACTGACCCTCTGACAGTGCAGCATTCCCTCAGTACTGACACTCTGCAGTGCAGCACTCCCTCAGTAATGACCCTCTGACAGTGCAGCACTCCCTCAGTACTGACCCTCTGACAGTGCAGCACTCTCTCAGTACTGACACTCTCACGGTGCAGCACTCCCTCAGTACTGACCCCCTGACAGTGCAGCACTCCCTCAGTACTGACCCTCTGACAGTGCGGCACTCCCTCAGTACTGACCCTCTGACAGTGCAGCACTCCCTCAGTAATGACCCTCTGACAGTGAGGCACTCCCTCAGTACTGACACTCTGCAGTGCAGCACTCCCTCAGTAATGACCCTCTGACAGTGCAGCACTCCCTCAGTACTGACCCTCTGACAGTGCAGCACTCCCTCAGTACTGATACTCTGACAGTGCAGCACTCCCTCATACTGACTCTCTGACAGTGCAGCACTCCCTCAGTACTGACCCTCTGACAGTGCAGCACTCCCTCAGTACTGACCGTCTGACAGTGCAGCACTCCCTCAGTACTGACCCTCTGACAATGCAGCACTCCCTCAGTACTGACCCTCTGACAGTGCAGCACTCCCTCAGTACTGACACTCTGCAGTGCAGCACTCCCTCAGTAATGACCCTCTGACAGTGCAGCACTCCCTCAGTACTGACCCTCTGACAGTGCAGCACTCCCTCAGTACTGATACTCTGACAGTGCAGCACTCCCTCAGTACTGACTATCTGACAGTGCAGCACTCCCTCAGTACTGACCCTCTGACAGTGCGGCACTCCCTCAGCACTGACCTTCTGACAGTGCGGCACTCCCTCAGTACTGACCCTCTGACAGTGCGGCACTCCCTCAGTACTGATACTCTTGACGGTGCAGCACTCCCTCAGTACTAACCCCCTGACAGTGCAGCACTCCCTCAGCACTGACCCTCTGACAGTGCAGCACTCCCTCAGTACTGACCGACTGACAGTGCGGCACTCCCTCAGTACTGACCCTCTGACAGTGCAGCACTCCCTCAGCACTGACCTTCTGACAGTGCGGCACTCCCTCAGTACTGACCCTCTGACAGAGCTGCACTCCCTCTGTACTGACCCTCTGACAATGCAGCACTCCCTCAGTACTGATACTCTTGACGGTGCAGCACTCCCTCAGTACTAACCCCCTGACAGTGCAGCACTCCCTCAGCACTGACCCTCTGACAGTGCAGCACTCCCTCAGTACTGACCGAATGACAGTGCGGCACTCCCTCAGTACTGACCCTCTGACAGTGCGGCACTCCCTCAGCACTGACCTTCTGACAGTGCGGCACTCCCTCAGTACTGACCCTCTGACAGTGCGGCACTCCCTCAGTACTGATACTCTTGACGGTGCAGCACTCCCTCAGTACTAACCCCCTGACAGTGCAGCACTCCCTCAGCACTGACCCTCTGACAGTGCAGCACTCCCTCAGTACTGACCGACTGACAGTGCGGCACTCCCTCAGTACTGACCCTCTGACAGTGCAGCACTCCCTCAGCACTGACCTTCTGACAGTGCGGCACTCCCTCAGTACTGACCCTCTGACAGTGCGGCACTCCCTCAGCACTGACCGTCTGACAGTGCGGCACTCCCTCAGTACTGACCTTCTGACAGTGCGGCACTCCCTCAGTACTGACCTTCTGACAGTGCGGCACTCCCTCAGTACTGACCCTCTGACAGTGCGGCATTCCCTCAGTACTGACCCTCTGACAGTGCGGCACTCCCTCAGTACTGACCCTCTGACAGTGCAGCACTCCCTCAGTACTGACCCTCTGACAGTGCAGCACTCCCTCAGTACTGACCCTCTGACAGTGCGGCACTCCCTCAATACTGACCCTCTGACAGTGCGGCACTCCCTCAGTACTGACCCTCTGACAGTGCAACACTCCCTCAGTACTGACCCTCTGACAGTGCGGCACTCCCTCAGTACTGACCCTCTGACAGTGCGGCACTCCCTCAGTACTGACCCTCTGACAGTGCAGCACTCCCTCAGTACTGACCCTCTGACAGTGCGGCACTCCCTCAGTACTGACCCTCTGACAGTGCAGCACTCCCTCAGTACTGACCCTCAGACAGTGCGGCACTCCCTCAGTACTGACCCTCTGACAGTGCGGCACTCCCTCAGTACTGACCCTCTGACAGTGCGGCACTCCCTCAGTACTGACCCTCTGACAGTGCGGCACTCCCTCAGTACTGACCCTCTGACAGTGCAGCACTCCCTCAGTACTGACCCTCTGACAGTGCAGCACTCCCTCAGTACTGACCCTCTGACAGTGCAGCATTCCCTCAGTACTGACCCTCTGACAGTGCGGCACTCCCTCAGTACTGACCCTCTGACAGTGCGGCACTCCCTCAGTACTGAATGTCAGCCTGGATTATTAATTTTGGGAGTGGGACCTACAACGTCCGAACTCAGAGTTGGTCGTTATTGTTGGAAATGTGAAGATTCTGGATTTCGAGAACTGAATGTTGACTGATGTTTCTCCGATCAGATGCGAAGGACAGGTTGCAGTGACTCTGCTGGGACAGCAGATGGGGCAGAGTGTCAGGAACTAAGGCTGGCTGAGCGAATGTCGTCTCTTGGCCCACAGAGGAGACGGGCAGCATGCGGCCAGGCTGGAATATAACGGTGCCAACTGTTCAGACGGTGATTGAGAGAGGCACAACTGTCAAAGCCTTTGCTACACACGGTGTCATTCAATGTGTAAGGGGAAATCAGCCAGGATTCCTGCTCCTGATCACTGTCCAGTGATCCCTGGGTTAGAGAGAGGGGAAATCAGCCAGGGTTCCTGCTCCTGATCACTGTCCAGTGATCCCTGGGTTAGAGAGAGGGGGGAAATCAGCCAGGATTCCTGCTCCTGATCACTGTCCAGTGATCCCTGGGTTAGAGAGAGAGGGGAAATCAGCCAGGGTTCCTGCTCCTGATCACTGTCCAGTGATCCCTGGGTTCGAGAGAGAGGGGAAATCAGCCAGGGTTCCTGCTCCTGATCACTGTCCAGTGAGCCCTGGGTTAGAGAGACAGAGAGGAAATCAGCCAGGGTTCCTGCTCCTGATCACTGTCCAGTGATCCCTGGGTTAGAGAGAGAGGGGAAATCAGCCAGGGTTCCTGCTCCTGATCACTGTCCAGTGAGCCCTGGGTTAGAGAGAGGGGGGAAATCAGCCAGGATTCCTGCTCCTGATCACTGTCCAGTGATCCCTGGGTTAGAGAGAGAGGGGAAATCAGCCAGGGTTCCTGCTCCTGATCACTGTCCAGTGATCCCTGGGTTAGAGAGAGAGGGGAAATCAGCCAGGATTCCTGCTCCTGATCACTGTCCAGTGATCCCTGGGTTAGAGAGAGGGGAAATCAGCCAGGGTTCCTGCTCCTGATCACTGTCCAGTGAGCCCTGGGTTAGAGAGAGGGGGGAAATCAGCCAGGATTCCTGCTCCTGATCACTGTCCAGTGATCCCTGGGTTAGAGAGAGAGGGGAAATCAGCCAGGGTTCCTGCTCCTGATCACTGTCCAGTGATCCCTGGGTTAGAGAGAGGGGAAATCAGCCAGGGTTCCTGCTCCTGATCACTGTCCAGTGAGCCCTGGGTTAGAGAGAGGGGGGAAATCAGCCAGGATTCCTGCTCCTGATCACTGTCCAGTGATCCCTGGGTTAGAGAGAGAGGGGAAATCAGCCAGGGTTCCTGCTCCTGATCACTGTCCAGTGATCCCTGGGTTAGAGAGAGAGGGGAAATCAGCCAGGATTCCTGCTCCTGATCACTGTCCAGTGATCCCTGGGTTAGAGAGAGAGAGGGGAAATCAGCCAGGGTTCCTGCTCCTGATCACTGTCCAGTGATCCCTGGGTTAGAGAGAGAGGGGAAATCAGCCAGGGTTCCTGCTCCTGATCACTGTCCAGTGAGCCCTGGGTTAGAGAGAGAGGGGAAATCAGCCAGGATTCCTGCTCCTGATCACTGTCCAGTGATCCCTGGGTTAGAGAGAGAGGGGAAATCAGCCAGGGTTCCTGCTCCTGATCACTGTCCAGTGAGCCCTGGGTTAGAGAGAGAGGGGAAATCAGCCAGGATTCCTGATCACTGTCCAGTGATTCCCGGGTTAGAGAGAGAGGGGAAATCAGCCAGGGTTCCTGCTCCTGATCTCTGTCCAGTGATCCCTGGGTTAGAGAGAGAGGGGAAATCAGCCAGGGTTCCTGCTCCTGATCACTGTCCAGTGATCCCTGGGTTAGAGAGAGAGAGGAAATCAGCCAGGGTTCCTGCTCCTGATCACTGTCCAGTGATCCATAGCTTAGAGAGAGAGGGGAAATCAGCCAGGGTTCCTGCTCCTGATCACTGTCCAGTGATCCCTGGGTTAGAGAGAGAGGGGAAATCAGCCAGGATTCCTGCTCCTGATCACTGTCCAGTGATCCCTGGGTTAGAGAGAGAGGGGAAATCAGCCAGGGTTCCTGCTCCTGATCACTGTCCAGTGAGCCCTGGGTTAGAGAGAGAGGGGAAATCAGCCAGGATTCCTGATCACTGTCCAGTGATTCCCGGGTTAGAGAGAGAGGGGAAATCAGCCAGGGTTCCTGCTCCTGATCTCTGTCCAGTGATCCCTGGGTTAGAGAGAGAGGGGAAATCAGCCAGGGTTCCTGCTCCTGATCTCTGTCCAGTGATCCCTGGGTTAGAGAGAGAGAGGGGAAATCAGCCAGGATTCCTGCTCCTGATCACTGTCCAGTGATCCATAGCTTAGAGAGAGGGGGGAAATCAGCCAGGGTTCCTGCTCCTGATCGCTGTCCAGTGATCCCTGGGTTAGAGAGAGGGGAAATCAGACAGGGTTCCTGCTCCTGATCACTGTCCAGTGAGCCCTGGGTTAGAGAGAGAGAGGGGAAATCAGCCAGGGTTCCTGCTCCTGATCACTGTCCAGTGAGCCCTGGGTTAGAGAGAGAGGGGAAATCAGCCAGGATTCCTGATCACTGTCCAGTGATTCCCGGGTTAGAGAGAGAGGGGAAATCAGCCAGGGTTCCTGCTCCTGATCTCTGTCCAGTGATCCCTGGGTTAGAGAGAGAGGGGAAATCAGCCAGGATTCCTGCTCCTGATCACTGTCCAGTGATCCCTGGGTTAGAGAGAGAGAGGGGAAATCAGCCAGGGTTCCTGCTCCTGATCACTGTCCAGTGATCCCTGGGTTAGAGAGAGAGGGGAAATCAGCCAGGGTTCCTGCTCCTGATCACTGTCCAGTGAGCCCTGGGTTAGAGAGAGAGGGGAAATCAGCCAGGATTCCTGCTCCTGATCACTGTCCAGTGATCCCTGGGTTAGAGAGAGAGGGGAAATCAGCCAGGGTTCCTGCTCCTGATCACTGTCCAGTGAGCCCTGGGTTAGAGAGAGAGGGGAAATCAGCCAGGATTCCTGATCACTGTCCAGTGATTCCCGGGTTAGAGAGAGAGGGGAAATCAGCCAGGGTTCCTGCTCCTGATCTCTGTCCAGTGATCCCTGGGTTAGAGAGAGAGGGGAAATCAGCCAGGGTTCCTGCTCCTGATCACTGTCCAGTGATCCCTGGGTTAGAGAGAGAGAGGAAATCAGCCAGGGTTCCTGCTCCTGATCACTGTCCAGTGATCCATAGCTTAGAGAGAGAGGGGAAATCAGCCAGGGTTCCTGCTCCTGATCACTGTCCAGTGATCCCTGGGTTAGAGAGAGAGGGGAAATCAGCCAGGATTCCTGCTCCTGATCACTGTCCAGTGATCCCTGGGTTAGAGAGAGAGGGGAAATCAGCCAGGGTTCCTGCTCCTGATCACTGTCCAGTGAGCCCTGGGTTAGAGAGAGAGGGGAAATCAGCCAGGATTCCTGATCACTGTCCAGTGATTCCCGGGTTAGAGAGAGAGGGGAAATCAGCCAGGGTTCCTGCTCCTGATCTCTGTCCAGTGATCCCTGGGTTAGAGAGAGAGGGGAAATCAGCCAGGGTTCCTGCTCCTGATCTCTGTCCAGTGATCCCTGGGTTAGAGAGAGAGAGGGGAAATCAGCCAGGATTCCTGCTCCTGATCACTGTCCAGTGATCCATAGCTTAGAGAGAGGGGGGAAATCAGCCAGGGTTCCTGCTCCTGATCGCTGTCCAGTGATCCCTGGGTTAGAGAGAGGGGAAATCAGACAGGGTTCCTGCTCCTGATCACTGTCCAGTGAGCCCTGGGTTAGAGAGAGAGAGGGGAAATCAGCCAGGGTTCCTGCTCCTGATCACTGTCCAGTGAGCCCTGGGTTAGAGAGAGAGGGGAAATCAGCCAGGATTCCTGATCACTGTCCAGTGATTCCCGGGTTAGAGAGAGAGGGGAAATCAGCCAGGGTTCCTGCTCCTGATCTCTGTCCAGTGATCCCTGGGTTAGAGAGAGAGGGGAAATCAGCCAGGGTTCCTGCTCCTGATCTCTGTCCAGTGATCCCTGGGTTAGAGAGAGAGAGGGGAAATCAGCCAGGATTCCTGCTCCTGATCACTGTCCAGTGATCCATAGGTTAGAGAGAGGGGGGAAATCAGCCAGGGTTCCTGCTCCTGATCGCTGTCCAGTGATCCCTGGGTTAGAGAGAGGGGAAATCAGACAGGGTTCCTGCTCCTGATCACTGTCCAGTGATCCCTGGGTTAGAGAGAGAGAGGGGAAATCAGCCAGGGTTCCTGCTCCTGATCACTGTCCAGTGAGCCCTGGGTTAGAGAGAGAGGGGAAATCAGCCAGGATTCCTGATCACTGTCCAGTGATTCCCGGGTTAGAGAGAGAGGGGAAATCAGCCAGGGTTCCTGCTCCTGATCTCTGTCCAGTGATCCCTGGGTTAGAGAGAGAGGGGAAATCAGCCAGGGTTCCTGCTCCTGATCTCTGTCCAGTGATCCCTGGGTTAGAGAGAGAGAGGGGAAATCAGCCAGGATTCCTGCTCCTGATCACTGTCCAGTGATCCCTGGGTTAGAGAGAGAGAGGGGAAATCAGCCAGGGTTCCTGCTCCTGATCACTGTCCAGTGATCCCTGGGTTAGAGAGAGAGAGGGAAAATCAGCCAGAGTCCCTGCTCCTGATCACTGTCCAGTGATCCCTGGGTTAGAGAGAGAGGGGAAATCAGCCAGGGTTCCTGCTCCTGATCACTGTCCAGTGATCCCTGGATTAGAGAGTGGGGAAATCAGCCAGGGTTCCTGCTCCTGATCACTGTCCAGTGATCCCTTGGTTAGAGAGAGAGAGGAAATCAGCCAGGGTTCCTGCTCCTGATCACTGCCGAGTGATCCCTGGATTAGAGAGAGAGAGGGGAAATCAGCCAGGGTTTCTGCTCCTGATCACTGTCCAGTGATCCCTGGGTTAGAGAGAGAGGGGAAATCAGCCAGGGTTCCTGCTCCTGATCACTGTCCAGTGATCCCTGGGTTAGAGAGAGGGGAAATCAGCCAGCGTTCCTGCTCCTGATCACTGTCCAGTGATCCCTGGGTTAGAGAGAGAGAGGGGAAATCAGCCAGGGTTCCTGCTCCTGATCACTGTCCAGTGATCCCTGGGTTAGAGAGAGGGGAAATCAGCCAGCGTTCCTGCTCCTGATCACTGTCCAGTGATCCCTGGGTTAGAGAGAGGGGGGAAATCAGCCAGGGTTCCTGCTCCTGATCACTGTCCAGTGATCCCGGGTTAGAGAGAGAGGGGAAATCAGCCAGGGTTCCTACTCCTGATCACTGTCCAGTGATCCCTGGGTTAGAGAGAGGGGGGAAATCAGCCAGGGTTCCTGCTCCTGATCGCTGTCCAGTGATCCCTGGGTTAGAGAGAGGGGAAATCAGACAGGGTTCCTGCTCCTGATCACTGTCCAGTGATCCCTGGGTTAGAGAGAGAGAGGGGAAATCAGCCAGGGTTCCTGCTCCTGATCACTGTCCAGTGAGCCCTGGGTTAGAGAGAGAGGGGAAATCAGCCAGGATTCCTGATCACTGTCCAGTGATTCCCGGGTTAGAGAGAGAGGGGAAATCAGCCAGGGTTCCTGCTCCTGATCTCTGTCCAGTGATCCCTGGGTTAGAGAGAGAGGGGAAATCAGCCAGGGTTCCTGCTCCTGATCTCTGTCCAGTGATCCCTGGGTTAGAGAGAGAGAGGGGAAATCAGCCAGGATTCCTGCTCCTGATCACTGTCCAGTGATCCATAGGTTAGAGAGAGGGGGGAAATCAGCCAGGGTTCCTGCTCCTGATCGCTGTCCAGTGATCCCTGGGTTAGAGAGAGGGGAAATCAGACAGGGTTCCTGCTCCTGATCACTGTCCAGTGATCCCTGGGTTAGAGAGAGAGAGGGGAAATCAGCCAGGGTTCCTGCTCCTGATCACTGTCCAGTGAGCCCTGGGTTAGAGAGAGAGGGGAAATCAGCCAGGATTCCTGATCACTGTCCAGTGATTCCCGGGTTAGAGAGAGAGGGGAAATCAGCCAGGGTTCCTGCTCCTGATCTCTGTCCAGTGATCCCTGGGTTAGAGAGAGAGGGGAAATCAGCCAGGGTTCCTGCTCCTGATCTCTGTCCAGTGATCCCTGGGTTAGAGAGAGAGAGGGGAAATCAGCCAGGATTCCTGCTCCTGATCACTGTCCAGTGATCCCTGGGTTAGAGAGAGAGAGGGGAAATCAGCCAGGGTTCCTGCTCCTGATCACTGTCCAGTGATCCCTGGGTTAGAGAGAGAGAGGGAAAATCAGCCAGAGTCCCTGCTCCTGATCACTGTCCAGTGATCCCTGGGTTAGAGAGAGAGGGGAAATCAGCCAGGGTTCCTGCTCCTGCTCACTGTCCAGCGATCCCTGGGTTAGAGAGAGAGAGGGGAAATCAGCCAGGGTTCCTGCTCCTGATCACTGTCCAGTGATCCCTGGATTAGAGAGTGGGGAAATCAGCCAGGGTTCCTGCTCCTGATCACTGTCCAGTGATCCCTGGGTTAGAGAGAGAGAGGAAATCAGCCAGGGTTCCTGCTCCTGATCACTGCCGAGTGATCCCTGGATTAGAGAGAGAGAGGGGAAATCAGCCAGGGTTTCTGCTCCTGATCACTGTCCAGTGATCCCTGGGTTAGAGAGAGAGGGGAAATCAGCCAGGGTTCCTGCTCCTGATCACTGTCCAGTGATCCCTGGGTTAGAGAGAGGGGAAATCAGCCAGCGTTCCTGCTCCTGATCACTGTCCAGTGATCCCTGGGTTAGAGAGAGAGAGGGGAAATCAGCCAGGGTTCCTGCTCCTGATCACTGTCCAGTGATCCCTGGGTTAGAGAGAGGGGAAATCAGCCAGCGTTCCTGCTCCTGATCACTGTCCAGTGATCCCTGGGTTAGAGAGAGGGGGGAAATCAGCCAGGGTTCCTGCTCCTGATCACTGTCCAGTGATCCCGGGTTAGAGAGAGAGGGGAAATCAGCCAGGGTTCCTACTCCTGATCACTGTCCAGTGATCCCTGGGTTAGAGAGAGAGAGGGGAAATCAGCCAGGGTTCCTGCTCCTGATCACTGTCCAGTGATCCCTGGGTTAGAGAGAGAGAGAGGGGAAATCAGCCAGGGTTCCTGCTCCTGATCACTGTCCAGTGATCCCTGGGTTAGAGAGAGAGGGGGGAAATCAGCCAGGGTTCCTGCTCCTGATCACTGTCCAGTGATCCCTGGGTTAGAGAGAGAGGGGAAATTAGCCAGGGTTCCTGCTCCTGATCATTGTCCAGTGATCCCTGGGTTAGAGAGAGAGAGAGGGGAAATCAGCCAGGGTTCCTGCTCCTGATCACTGTCCAGTGATCCCTGGGTTAGAGAGAGAGAGGGGAAATCAGCCAGGGTTCCTGCTCCTGATCACTGTCCAGTGATCCCTGGGTTAGAGAGAGAGAGGGAAAATCAGCCAGGGTTCCTGCTCCTGATCACTGTCCAGCGATCCCTGGGTTAGAGAGAGAGAGGGGAAATCAGCCAGGGTTCCTGCTCCTGATCACTGTCCAGTGATCCCTGGGTTAGAGAGAGGGGGGAAATCAGCCAGGGTTCCTGCTCCTGATCACTGTCCAGCGATCCCTGGGTTAGAGAGAGAGAGGGGAAATCAGCCAGGGTTCCTGCTCCTGATCACTGTCCAGTGATCCCTGGATTAGAGAGTGGGGAAATCAGCCAGGGTTCCTGCTCCTGATCACTGTCCAGTGATCCCTGGGTTAGAGAGAGAGAGGAAATCAGCCAGGGTTCCTGCTCCTGATCACTGCCGAGTGATCCCTGGATTAGAGAGAGAGAGAGGGGAAATCAGCCAGGGTTTCTGCTCCTGATCACTGTCCAGTGATCCCTGGGTTAGAGAGAGAGGGGAAATCAGCCAGGGTTCCTGCTCCTGATCACTGTCCAGTGATCCCTGGGTTAGAGAGAGGGGGAATCAGCCAGCGTTCCTGCTCCTGATCACTGTCCAGTGATCCCTGGGTTAGAGAGAGAGGGGAAATCAGCCAGGGTTCCTGCTCCTGATCACTGTCCAGTGATCCCTGGGTTAGAGAGAGGGGAAATCAGCCAGGGTTCCTGCTCCTGATCACTGTCCAGTGATCCCTGGGTTAGAGAGAGAGGGGAAATCAGCCAGGGTTCCTGCTCCTGATCACTGTCCTGTGATCCCTGGGTTAGAGAGAGGGGGGAAATCAGCCAGGGTTCCTGCTCCTGATCACTGTCCAGTGATCCCTGGGATAGAGAGAGAGAGGAAATCAGCCAGGGTTCCTGCTCCTGATCACTGTCCAGTGATCCCTGGGTTAGAGAGAGAGAGCAAATCAGCCAGGGTTCCTGCTCCTGATCACTGTCCAGTGATCCCTGGGTTCGAGAGAGAGAGGGGAAATCAGCCAGGGTTCCTGCTCCTGATCTCTGTCCAGTGATCCCTGGGTTAGAGAGAGAGAGGAAATCAGCCAGGGTTCCTGCTCCGGATCACTGTCCAGTGATACCTGGGTTAGAGAGAGGGGGGAAATCAGCCAGGGTTCCTGCTCCTGATCACTGTCCAGTGATCCCTGGGTTAGAGAGAGAGGGGAAATCAGCCAGGGTTCCTGCTCCTGATCACTGTCCAGTGATCCCTGGGTTAGAGAGAGGGGGAAAATCAGCCAGTGTTCCTGCTCCTGATCACTGTCCAGTGATCCCTGGGTTAGAGAGAGAGAGGAAACCAGCCAGGGTTCCTGCTCCTGATCACTGTCCAGTGATCCCTGGGTTAGAGAGAGAGAGGAAATCAGCCAGGGTTCCTGCTCCTGATCACTGTCCAGTGATCCCTGGGTTAGAGAGAAAGGGGTAATCAGCCAGGGTTCCTGCTCCTGATCACTGTCCAGTGATCCCTGGGTTAGAGAGAGGAGGAAATCAGCCAGGGTCCCTGCTCATGATCACTGTCCAGTGATCCTGGGTTAGAGAGAGAGAGGGAAAATCAGCCAGGGTTCCTGCTCCTGATCACTGTCCAGTGATCCCTGGGTTAGAGAGAGAGAGAGGGGAAATCAGCCAGGGTTCCTGCTCCTGATCACTGTCCAGTGATCCCTGGGTTAGAGAGAGAGAGGGGAAATCAGCCAGGGTTCCTGCTCCTGATCACTGTCCAGTGACCCCTGGGTTAGAGAGAGAGGGGAAATCAGCCAGGGTTCCTGCTCCTGATCACTGTCCAGTGATCCCTGGGTTAGAGAGAGAGGGGAAATTAGCCAGGGTTCCTGCTCCTGATCACTGTCCAGTGATCCCTGGGTTAGAGAGAGAGAGGGGAAATCAGCCAGGGTTCCTGCTCCTGATCACTGTCCAGTGATCCCTGGGTTAGAGAGAGAGAGGGAAAATCAGCCAGGGTTCCTGCTCCTGATCACTGTCCAGCGATCCCTGGGTTAGAGAGAGAGAGGGGAAATCAGCCAGGGTTCCTGCTCCTGATCACTGTCCAGTGATCCCTGGGTTAGAGAGAGGGGGGAAATCAGCCAGGGTTCCTGCTCCTGATCACTGTCCAGCGATCCCTGGGTTAGAGAGAGAGAGGGGAAATCAGCCAGGGTTCCTGCTCCTGATCACTGTCCAGTGATCCCTGGATTAGAGAGTGGGGAAATCAGCCAGGGTTCCTGCTCCTGATCACTGTCCAGTGATCCCTGGGTTAGAGAGAGAGAGGAAATCAGCCAGGGTTCCTGCTCCTGATCACTGCCGAGTGATCCCTGGATTAGAGAGAGAGAGAGGGGAAATCAGCCAGGGTTTCTGCTCCTGATCACTGTCCAGTGATCCCTGGGTTAGAGAGAGAGGGGAAATCAGCCAGGGTTCCTGCTCCTGATCACTGTCCAGTGATCCCTGGGTTAGAGAGAGGGGGAATCAGCCAGCGTTCCTGCTCCTGATCACTGTCCAGTGATCCCTGGGTTAGAGAGAGAGGGGAAATCAGCCAGGGTTCCTGCTCCTGATCACTGTCCAGTGATCCCTGGGTTAGAGAGAGGGGAAATCAGCCAGGGTTCCTGCTCCTGATCACTGTCCAGTGATCCCTGGGTTAGAGAGAGAGGGGAAATCAGCCAGGGTTCCTGCTCCTGATCACTGTCCTGTGATCCCTGGGTTAGAGAGACGGGGGAAATCAGCCAGGGTTCCTGCTCCTGATCACTGTCCAGTGATCCCTGGGATAGAGAGAGAGAGGAAATCAGCCAGGGTTCCTGCTCCTGATCACTGTCCAGTGATCCCTGGGTTAGAGAGAGAGAGCAAATCAGCCAGGGTTCCTGCTCCTGATCACTGTCCAGTGATCCCTGGGTTCGAGAGAGAGAGGGGAAATCAGCCAGGGTTCCTGCTCCTGATCTCTGTCCAGTGATCCCTGGGTTAGAGAGAGAGAGGAAATCAGCCAGGGTTCCTGCTCCGGATCACTGTCCAGTGATACCTGGGTTAGAGAGAGGGGGGAAATCAGCCAGGGTTCCTGCTCCTGATCACTGTCCAGTGATCCCTGGGTTAGAGAGAGAGGGGAAATCAGCCAGGGTTCCTGCTCCTGATCACTGTCCAGTGATCCCTGGGTTAGAGAGAGGGGGAAAATCAGCCAGTGTTCCTGCTCCTGATCACTGTCCAGTGATCCCTGGGTTAGAGAGAGAGAGGAAACCAGCCAGGGTTCCTGCTCCTGATCACTGTCCAGTGATCCCTGGGTTAGAGAGAGAGAGGAAATCAGCCAGGGTTCCTGCTCCTGATCGCTGTCCAGTGATCCCTGGGTTAGAGAGAGGGGAAATCAGACAGGGTTCCTGCTCCTGATCACTGTCCAGTGATCCCTGGGTTAGAGAGAGAGAGGGGAAATCAGCCAGGGTTCCTGCTCCTGATCACTGTCCAGTGAGCCCTGGGTTAGAGAGAGAGGGGAAATCAGCCAGGATTCCTGATCACTGTCCAGTGATTCCCGGGTTAGAGAGAGAGGGGAAATCAGCCAGGGTTCCTGCTCCTGATCTCTGTCCAGTGATCCCTGGGTTAGAGAGAGAGGGGAAATCAGCCAGGGTTCCTGCTCCTGATCTCTGTCCAGTGATCCCTGGGTTAGAGAGAGAGAGGGGAAATCAGCCAGGATTCCTGCTCCTGATCACTGTCCAGTGATCCATAGGTTAGAGAGAGGGGGGAAATCAGCCAGGGTTCCTGCTCCTGATCGCTGTCCAGTGATCCCTGGGTTAGAGAGAGGGGAAATCAGACAGGGTTCCTGCTCCTGATCACTGTCCAGTGATCCCTGGGTTAGAGAGAGAGAGGGGAAATCAGCCAGGGTTCCTGCTCCTGATCACTGTCCAGTGAGCCCTGGGTTAGAGAGAGAGGGGAAATCAGCCAGGATTCCTGATCACTGTCCAGTGATTCCCGGGTTAGAGAGAGAGGGGAAATCAGCCAGGGTTCCTGCTCCTGATCTCTGTCCAGTGATCCCTGGGTTAGAGAGAGAGGGGAAATCAGCCAGGGTTCCTGCTCCTGATCTCTGTCCAGTGATCCCTGGGTTAGAGAGAGAGAGGGGAAATCAGCCAGGATTCCTGCTCCTGATCACTGTCCAGTGATCCCTGGGTTAGAGAGAGAGAGGGGAAATCAGCCAGGGTTCCTGCTCCTGATCACTGTCCAGTGATCCCTGGGTTAGAGAGAGAGAGGGAAAATCAGCCAGAGTCCCTGCTCCTGATCACTGTCCAGTGATCCCTGGGTTAGAGAGAGAGGGGAAATCAGCCAGGGTTCCTGCTCCTGCTCACTGTCCAGCGATCCCTGGGTTAGAGAGAGAGAGGGGAAATCAGCCAGGGTTCCTGCTCCTGATCACTGTCCAGTGATCCCTGGATTAGAGAGTGGGGAAATCAGCCAGGGTTCCTGCTCCTGATCACTGTCCAGTGATCCCTGGGTTAGAGAGAGAGAGGAAATCAGCCAGGGTTCCTGCTCCTGATCACTGCCGAGTGATCCCTGGATTAGAGAGAGAGAGGGGAAATCAGCCAGGGTTTCTGCTCCTGATCACTGTCCAGTGATCCCTGGGTTAGAGAGAGAGGGGAAATCAGCCAGGGTTCCTGCTCCTGATCACTGTCCAGTGATCCCTGGGTTAGAGAGAGGGGAAATCAGCCAGCGTTCCTGCTCCTGATCACTGTCCAGTGATCCCTGGGTTAGAGAGAGAGAGGGGAAATCAGCCAGGGTTCCTGCTCCTGATCACTGTCCAGTGATCCCTGGGTTAGAGAGAGGGGAAATCAGCCAGCGTTCCTGCTCCTGATCACTGTCCAGTGATCCCTGGGTTAGAGAGAGGGGGGAAATCAGCCAGGGTTCCTGCTCCTGATCACTGTCCAGTGATCCCGGGTTAGAGAGAGAGGGGAAATCAGCCAGGGTTCCTACTCCTGATCACTGTCCAGTGATCCCTGGGTTAGAGAGAGAGAGGGGAAATCAGCCAGGGTTCCTGCTCCTGATCACTGTCCAGTGATCCCTGGGTTAGAGAGAGAGAGAGGGGAAATCAGCCAGGGTTCCTGCTCCTGATCACTGTCCAGTGATCCCTGGGTTAGAGAGAGAGGGGGGAAATCAGCCAGGGTTCCTGCTCCTGATCACTGTCCAGTGATCCCTGGGTTAGAGAGAGAGGGGAAATTAGCCAGGGTTCCTGCTCCTGATCATTGTCCAGTGATCCCTGGGTTAGAGAGAGAGAGAGGGGAAATCAGCCAGGGTTCCTGCTCCTGATCACTGTCCAGTGATCCCTGGGTTAGAGAGAGAGAGGGGAAATCAGCCAGGGTTCCTGCTCCTGATCACTGTCCAGTGATCCCTGGGTTAGAGAGAGAGAGGGAAAATCAGCCAGGGTTCCTGCTCCTGATCACTGTCCAGCGATCCCTGGGTTAGAGAGAGTGAGGGGAAATCAGCCAGGGTTCCTGCTCCTGATCACTGTCCAGTGATCCCTGGGTTAGAGAGAGGGGGGAAATCAGCCAGGGTTCCTGCTCCTGATCACTGTCCAGCGATCCCTGGGTTAGAGAGAGAGAGGGGAAATCAGCCAGGGTTCCTGCTCCTGATCACTGTCCAGTGATCCCTGGATTAGAGAGTGGGGAAATCAGCCAGGGTTCCTGCTCCTGATCACTGTCCAGTGATCCCTGGGTTAGAGAGAGAGAGGAAATCAGCCAGGGTTCCTGCTCCTGATCACTGCCGAGTGATCCCTGGATTAGAGAGAGAGAGAGGGGAAATCAGCCAGGGTTTCTGCTCCTGATCACTGTCCAGTGATCCCTGGGTTAGAGAGAGAGGGGAAATCAGCCAGGGTTCCTGCTCCTGATCACTGTCCAGTGATCCCTGGGTTAGAGAGAGGGGGAATCAGCCAGCGTTCCTGCTCCTGATCACTGTCCAGTGATCCCTGGGTTAGAGAGAGAGGGGAAATCAGCCAGGGTTCCTGCTCCTGATCACTGTCCAGTGATCCCTGGGTTAGAGAGAGGGGAAATCAGCCAGGGTTCCTGCTCCTGATCACTGTCCAGTGATCCCTGGGTTAGAGAGAGAGGGGAAATCAGCCAGGGTTCCTGCTCCTGATCACTGTCCTGTGATCCCTGGGTTAGAGAGAGGGGGGAAATCAGCCAGGGTTCCTGCTCCTGATCACTGTCCAGTGATCCCTGGGATAGAGAGAGAGAGGAAATCAGCCAGGGTTCCTGCTCCTGATCACTGTCCAGTGATCCCTGGGTTAGAGAGAGAGAGCAAATCAGCCAGGGTTCCTGCTCCTGATCACTGTCCAGTGATCCCTGGGTTCGAGAGAGAGAGGGGAAATCAGCCAGGGTTCCTGCTCCTGATCTCTGTCCAGTGATCCCTGGGTTAGAGAGAGAGAGGAAATCAGCCAGGGTTCCTGCTCCGGATCACTGTCCAGTGATACCTGGGTTAGAGAGAGGGGGGAAATCAGCCAGGGTTCCTGCTCCTGATCACTGTCCAGTGATCCCTGGGTTAGAGAGAGAGGGGAAATCAGCCAGGGTTCCTGCTCCTGATCACTGTCCAGTGATCCCTGGGTTAGAGAGAGGGGGAAAATCAGCCAGTGTTCCTGCTCCTGATCACTGTCCAGTGATCCCTGGGTTAGAGAGAGAGAGGAAACCAGCCAGGGTTCCTGCTCCTGATCACTGTCCAGTGATCCCTGGGTTAGAGAGAGAGAGGAAATCAGCCAGGGTTCCTGCTCCTGATCACTGTCCAGTGATCCCTGGGTTAGAGAGAAAGGGGTAATCAGCCAGGGTTCCTGCTCCTGATCACTGTCCAGTGATCCCTGGGTTAGAGAGAGGAGGAAATCAGCCAGGGTCCCTGCTCATGATCACTGTCCAGTGATCCTGGGTTAGAGAGAGAGAGGGAAAATCAGCCAGGGTTCCTGCTCCTGATCACTGTCCAGTGATCCCTGGGTTAGAGAGAGAGAGAGGGGAAATCAGCCAGGGTTCCTGCTCCTGATCACTGTCCAGTGATCCCTGGGTTAGAGAGAGAGAGGGGAAATCAGCCAGGGTTCCTGCTCCTGATCACTGTCCAGTGACCCCTGGGTTAGAGAGAGAGGGGAAATCAGCCAGGGTTCCTGCTCCTGATCACTGTCCAGTGATCCCTGGGTTAGAGAGAGAGGGGAAATTAGCCAGGGTTCCTGCTCCTGATCACTGTCCAGTGATCCCTGGGTTAGAGAGAGAGAGGGGAAATCAGCCAGGGTTCCTGCTCCTGATCACTGTCCAGTGATCCCTGGGTTAGAGAGAGAGAGGGAAAATCAGCCAGGGTTCCTGCTCCTGATCACTGTCCAGCGATCCCTGGGTTAGAGAGAGAGAGGGGAAATCAGCCAGGGTTCCTGCTCCTGATCACTGTCCAGTGATCCCTGGGTTAGAGAGAGGGGGGAAATCAGCCAGGGTTCCTGCTCCTGATCACTGTCCAGCGATCCCTGCGTTAGAGAGAGAGAGGGGAAATCAGCCAGGGTTCCTGCTCCTGATCACTGTCCAGTGATCCCTGGATTAGAGAGTGGGGAAATCAGCCAGGGTTCCTGCTCCTGATCACTGTCCAGTGATCCCTGGGTTAGAGAGAGAGAGGAAATCAGCCAGGGTTCCTGCTCCTGATCACTGCCGAGTGATCCCTGGATTAGAGAGAGAGAGAGGGGAAATCAGCCAGGGTTTCTGCTCCTGATCACTGTCCAGTGATCCCTGGGTTAGAGAGAGAGGGGAAATCAGCCAGGGTTCCTGCTCCTGATCACTGTCCAGTGATCCCTGGGTTAGAGAGAGGGGGAATCAGCCAGCGTTCCTGCTCCTGATCACTGTCCAGTGATCCCTGGGTTAGAGAGAGAGGGGAAATCAGCCAGGGTTCCTGCTCCTGATCACTGTCCAGTGATCCCTGGGTTAGAGAGAGGGGAAATCAGCCAGGGTTCCTGCTCCTGATCACTGTCCAGTGATCCCTGGGTTAGAGAGAGAGGGGAAATCAGCCAGGGTTCCTGCTCCTGATCACTGTCCTGTGATCCCTGGGTTAGAGAGAGGGGGGAAATCAGCCAGGGTTCCTGCTCCTGATCACTGTCCAGTGATCCCTGGGATAGAGAGAGAGAGGAAATCAGCCAGGGTTCCTGCTCCTGATCACTGTCCAGTGATCCCTGGGTTAGAGAGAGAGAGCAAATCAGCCAGGGTTCCTGCTCCTGATCACTGTCCAGTGATCCCTGGGTTCGAGAGAGAGAGGGGAAATCAGCCAGGGTTCCTGCTCCTGATCTCTGTCCAGTGATCCCTGGGTTAGAGAGAGAGAGGAAATCAGCCAGGGTTCCTGCTCCGGATCACTGTCCAGTGATACCTGGGTTAGAGAGAGGGGGGAAATCAGCCAGGGTTCCTGCTCCTGATCACTGTCCAGTGATCCCTGGGTTAGAGAGAGAGGGGAAATCAGCCAGGGTTCCTGCTCCTGATCACTGTCCAGTGATCCCTGGGTTAGAGAGAGGGGGAAAATCAGCCAGTGTTCCTGCTCCTGATCACTGTCCAGTGATCCCTGGGTTAGAGAGAGAGAGGAAACCAGCCAGGGTTCCTGCTCCTGATCACTGTCCAGTGATCCCTGGGTTAGAGAGAGAGAGGAAATCAGCCAGGGTTCCTGCTCCTGATCACTGTCCAGTGATCCCTGGGTTAGAGAGAAAGGGGTAATCAGCCAGGGTTCCTGCTCCTGATCACTGTCCAGTGATCCCTGGGTTAGAGAGAGGAGGAAATCAGCCAGGGTCCCTGCTCATGATCACTGTCCAGTGATCCTGGGTTAGAGAGAGAGAGGGAAAATCAGCCAGGGTTCCTGCTCCTGATCACTGTCCAGTGATCCCTGGGTTAGAGAGAGAGAGAGGGGAAATCAGCCAGGGTTCCTGCTCCTGATCACTGTCCAGTGATCCCTGGGTTAGAGAGAGAGAGGGGAAATCAGCCAGGGTTCCTGCTCCTGATCACTGTCCAGTGACCCCTGGGTTAGAGAGAGAGGGGAAATCAGCCAGGGTTCCTGCTCCTGATCACTGTCCAGTGATCCCTGGGTTAGAGAGAGAGGGGAAATTAGCCAGGGTTCCTGCTCCTGATCACTGTCCAGTGATCCCTGGGTTAGAGAGAGAGAGGGGAAATCAGCCAGGGTTCCTGCTCCTGATCACTGTCCAGTGATCCCTGGGTTAGAGAGAGAGGGGGGAAATCAGCCAGGGTTCCTGCTCCTGATCACTGTCCAGTGATCCCTGGGTTAGAGAGAGGGGGGAAATTAGCCAGGGTTCCTGCTCCTGATCACTGTCCAGTGATCCCTGGGTTAGAGAGAGAGAGGGGAAATCAGCCAGCGCTCCTGCTCCTGATCACTGTCCAGTGATCCCTGGGTTAGAGAGAGAGGGGAAATCAGCCAGGGTTCCTGCTCCTGATCACTGTCCAGTGATCCCTGGGTTAGAGAGAGAGGGGAAATCAGCCAGGGTTCCTGCTCCTGATCACTGTCCAGTGATCCCTGGGTTAGAGAGAGATAGGGGAAATCAGCCAGGGTTCCTGCTCCTGATCACTGTCCAGTGATCCCTGGGTTAGAGAGAGATAGGGGAAATCAGCCAGGGTTCCTGCTCCTGATCACTGTCCAGTGATCCCTGGGTTAGAGAGAGAGAGGGGAAATCAGCCAGGGTTCCTGCTCCTGATCACTGTCCAGTGATCCCTGGGTTAGAGAGAGAGAGGGGAAATCAGCCAGCGTTCCTGCTCCTGATCACTGCCCAGTGATCCCTGGGTTAGAGAGAGAGAGAGGGGAAATCAGCCAGGGTTCCTGCTCCTGATCACTGTCCAGTGATCCCTGGGTTAGAGAGAGAGGGGAAATCAGCCAGGGTTCCTGCTCCTGATCACTGTCCAGTGATCCCTGGGTTAGAGAGAGATAGGGGAAATCAGCCAGGGTTCCTGCTCCTGATCACTGTCCAGTGATCCCTGGGTTAGAGAGAGAGAGGGGAAATCAGCCAGGGTTCCTGCTCCTGATCACTGTCCAGTGATCCCTGGGTTAGAGAGAGAGAGGGGAAATCAGCCAGGGTCCCTGCTCCTGATCACTGTCCAGTGATCCCTGGGTTAGAGAGAGAGGGGGGAAATCAGCCAGGGTTCCTGCTCCTGATCACTGTCCAGTGATCACTGGGTTAGAGAGAGAGGGGAAATCAGCCAGGGTCCCTGCTCCTGATCACTGTCCAGTGATACCTGGGTTAGAGAGAGGGGGGAAATTAGCCAGGGTTCCTGCTCCTGATCACTGTCCAGTGATCCCTGGGTTAGAGAGAGAGAGGGAAATCAGCCAGGGTCCCTGCTCCTGATCACTGTCCAGTGATCCCTGGGTTAGAGAGAGAGAGGGGAAATCAGCCAGGGTTCCAGCTCCTGATCACTGTCCAGTGATACCTGGGTTGGAGAGAGAGGGGAAATCAGCCAGTGTTCCTGCTCCTGATCACTGTCCAGTGATCCCTGGGTTAGAGAGAGGGGAAAGCAGCCAGGGTTCCTGCTCCTGATCACTGTCCAGTGATCCCTGGGTTAGAGAGAGAGAGGGGAAATCAGCCAGGGTTCCTGCTCCTGATCACTGTCCAGTAATCCCTGGGTTAGAGAGAGGGGGAAAATCAGCCAGGTTTCCTGCTCCTGATCACAGTCCAGTGATCCCTGGATTAGAGAGAGAGAGGGGAAATCAGCCAGGGTTCCTGCTCCTGATCACTGTCCAGTAATCCCTGGGTTAGAGAGAGGGGGAAAATCAGCCAGGTTTCCTGCTCCTATTCACTGTCCAGTGATCCCTGGGTTAGAGAGAGAGGGGAAATCAGTCAGGGTTCCTGCTCCTGATCACTGTCCAGTGATCGCTGGGTTAGAGAGAGAGAGAGGGGAAATCAGCCAGGGTCCCTGCTCCTGATCACTGTCCAGTGATCCCTGGGTTAGAGAGAGGGGGGAAATCAGCCAGGGTTCCTGCTCCTGATCACTGTCCAGTGATCCCGGGTTAGAGAGAGAGGGGAAATCAGCCAGGGTTCCTGCTCATGATCACTGTCCAGTGATGCCTGGGTTAGAGAGAGGGGGAAAATCAGCCAGGGTTCCTGCTCCTGAACACTGTCCAGTGATCCCTGGGTTAGAGAGAGGGGGAAAATCAGCCAGGGTTCCTGCTCCTGATCACTGTCCAGTGATCCCTGGGTTAGAGAGAGGGGGGAAATCAGCCAGGGTTCCTGCTCCTGATCACTGTCCAGTGATCCCTGGGTTAGAGAGAGAGGGAAAATCAGCCAGGGTTCCTGCTCCTGATCACTGTCCAGTGATCCCTGGGTGACAGAGAGGGGGAAAATCAGCCAGGGTTCCTGCTCCTGATCACTGTCCAGTGATCCCTGGGTTAGAGAGAGGGGGGAAATCAGCCAGGGTTCCTGCTCCTGATCACTGTCCAGTGATCCCTGGGTTCGACAGAGGGGGAAAATCAGCCAGGGTTCCTGCTCCTGATCACTGTCCATTGATCCCTGGGTTAGAGAGAGGGGAAATCAGCCAGGGTTCCTGCTCCTGATCACTGTCCAGTGATCCCTGGGTTAGAGAGAGGGGGGAAATCAGCCAGGGTTCCTGCTCCTGATCACTGTCCAGTGATCCCTGGGTTAGAGAGAGGGGGAAAATCAGCCAGGGTTCCTGCTCCTGATCACTGTCCAGTGATCCCTGGGTTAGAGAGAGGGGGAAAATCAGCCAGGGTTCCTGCTCCTGATCACTGTCCAGTGATCCCTGGGTTAGAGAGAGAGGGGAAATCAGCCAGGGTTCCTGCTCCTGATCACTGCCAGTGATCCCTGGGTTAGAGAGAGAGAGGGGAAATCAGCCAGGGTTCCTGCTCCTGATCACTGTCCAGTGATCCCTGGGTTAGAGAGAGGGGAAATCAGCCAGGGTTCCTGCTCCTGATCACTGTCCAGTGATCCCTGGGTTAGAGAGAGAGGGGAAATCAGCCAGGGTTCCTGCTCCTGATCACTGTCCAGTGATCCCTGGGTTAGAGAGAGGGGAAATCAGCCAGGGTTCCTGCTCCTGATCACTGTCCAGTGATCCCTGGGTTAGAGAGAGGGGGGGAAATCAGCCAGGGTTCCTGCTCCTGATCACTGTCCAGTGATCCCTGGGTTAGAGACAGTAGGGGAAATCAGCCAGGGTTCCTGCTCCTGATCACTGTCCAGTGATCCCTGGGTTGGAGAGAGAGAGGGAAAATCAGCCAGGGTTCCTGCTCCTGATCACTGTCCAGTGATCCCTGGGTTAGAGAGAGGGGAAATCAGCCAGGGTTCCTGCTCCTGATCACTGTCCAATGATCCCTGGGTTAGAGAGAGAGAGGGGAAATCAGCCAGGGTTCCTGCTCCTGATCACTGTCCAGTGATCCCTGGGTTAGAGAGAGGGGGGAAATAAGTCAGGGTTCCTGCTCCTGATCACTGTCCAGTGATCCCTGGGTTAGAGACAGGAGGGGAAATCAGCCAGCGTTCCTGCTCCTGATCACTGTCCAGTGATCCCTGGGTTAGAGAGATAGAGAGGGGAAATTAGCCAGGGTTCCTGCTCCTGCTCACTGTCCAGTGATCCCTGGGTTAGAGAGAGAGGGGAAATCAGCCAGGGTTCCTGCTCCTGATCACTGTCCAGTGATCCCTCGGTTAGAGAGAGAGGGGGGAAATCAGCCAGGGTTCCTGCACCTGATCACTGTCCAGTGATCCCTGGGTTAGAGAGAGAGGAAATCAGCCAGGGTTCCTGCTCCCGATCACTGTCCAGTGATCCCTGGGTTAGAGAGAGAGAGGAAATCAGCCAGGATTCCTGCTCCTGATCACTGTCCAGTGATCCCTGGGTTAGAGAGAGAGAGAGGGGAAATCAGCCAGTGTTCCTGCTCCTGATCACTGTCCAGTGATTCCTGGGTTAGAGAGAGAGAGAGGGGAAATCAGCCAGTGTTCCTGCTCCTGATCACTGCCCAGTGATCCCTGGGTTAGAGAGAGAGAGGAAATCAGCCAGGGTTCCTGCTCCTGATCACTGTCCAGTGATCCCTGGGTTAGAGAGAGAGAGGGGGGAAATCAGCCAGGGTTCCTCCTCCTGATCACTGTCCAATGATCCCTGGGTTAGCGAGAGAGGGGAAATCAGCCAGGGTTCCTCCTCCTGATCACTGTCCAGTGATCCCTGGGTCAGAGAGAGAGAGAGGGGAAATCAGCCAGGGTTCCTGCTCCTGATCACTGTCCAGTGATCCCTGGGTTAGAGAGAGAGGGGAAATCAGCCAGGGTCCCTGCTCCTGATCACTGTCCAGTGATCCCTGGGTTAGAGAGAGGGGGGAAATCAGCCAGGGTTCCTGCTCCTGATCACTGTCCAGTGATCCCTGGGTTAGAGAGAGAGAGGGGAAATCAGCCAGGGTTCCTGCTCCTGATCACTGTCCAGTGATCCCTGGGTTAGAGAGAGGGGAAATCAGCCAGGGTTCCTGCTCCTGATCACTGTCCAGTGATCCCTGGGTTAGAGAGAGGGGGGAAATCAGCCAGGGTTCCTGCTCCTGATCACTGTCCAGTGATCCCTGGGATAGAGACAGTAGGGGAAATCAGCCAGGGTTCCTGCTCCTGATCACTGTCCAGTGATCCCTGGGTTAGAGAGAGAGAGGGAAAATCAGCCAGGGTTCCTGCTCCTATTCACTGTCCAGTGATCCCTGGGTTAGAGACAGGAGGGGAAATCAGCCAGCGTTCCTGCTCCTGATCACTGTCCAGTAATCCCTGGGTTAGAGAGAGGGGGGAAATCAGCCAGGGTTCCTGCTCCTGATCACTGTCCAGTGATCCCTGGGTTAGAGAGATAGAGAGGGGAAATCAGCCAGGGTTCCTGCTCCTGCTCACTGTCCAGTGATCCCTGGGTTAGAGAGAGAGAGAGGGGAAATCAGCCAGGGTTCCTGCTCCTGATCACTGTCCAGTGATCCCTGGGTTCGAGAGAGACGGGGGAAATCAGCCAGGGTTCCTGCTCCTGATCACTGTCCAGTGATCCCTGGGTTAGCGAGAGAGGGGAAATCAGCCAGGGTTCCTGCTCCTGATCACTGTCCAGTGATCCCTGGGTCAGAGAGAGAGAGAGGGGAAATCAGCCAGGGCTCCTCCTCCTGATCGCTGTCCAGTGATCCCTGGGTCAGAGAGAGAGAGAGGGGAAATCAGCCAGGGCTCCTGCTCCTGATCACTGTCCAGTGATCCCTGGGTTAGAGAGAGGGGGGAAATCAGCCAGGGTTCCTGCTCCTGATCACTCTCCAGTGATCCCTGGGTCAGAGAGAGAGAGAGGGGAAATCAGCCAGGGTTCCTGCTCCTGATCACTGTCCAGTGATCCCTGGGTTAGCGAGAGAGGGGAAATCAGCCAGGGTTCCTCCTCCTGATCACTGTCCAGTGATCCCTGGGTCAGAGAGAGAGAGAGGGGAAATCAGCCAGGGTTCCTGCTCCTGATCACTGTCCAGTGATCCCTGGGTTAGAGAGAGAGGGGAAATCAGCCAGAGTCCCTGCTCCTGATCACTGTCCAGTGATCCCTGGGTTAGAGAGAGGGGGGAAATCAGCCAGGGTTCCTGCTCCTGATCACTGTCCAGTGATCCCTGGGTTAGAGAGAGAGAGGGGAAATCAGCCAGGGTTCCTGCTCCTATTCACTGTCCAGTGAGCCCTGGGTTAGAGAGAGAGAGGGGAAATCAGCCAGGGTTCCTGCTCCTATTCACTGTCCAGTGATCCCTGGGTTAGAGACAGAGGGGAAATCAGCCAGGGTTCCTGCTCCTGATCACTGTCCAGTGATACCTGGGTTTGAGAGAGAGGGGAAATCAGCCAGCGTTCCTGCTCCTGATCACTGTCCAGTGATCCCGGGTTAGAGAGAGAGGGGAAATCAGCCAGGGTTCCTCCTCCTGATCACTGTCCAGTGAGCCCTGGGTTAGAGAGAGAGAGGGGAAATCAGCCAAGGTTCCTGCTCCTGATCACTGTCCAGTGATCCCTGGGTTAGAGAGAGGGAAAATCAGCCAGGGTTCCTGCTCCTGATCACTGTCCAGTGAGCCCTGGGTTAGAGAGAGAGAGGGGAAATCAGCCAGGGTTCCTGCTCCTATTCACTGTCCAGTGATCCCTGGGTCAGAGACAGAGGGGAAATCAGCCAGGGTTCCTGCTCCTGATCACTGTCCAGTGATCCCTGGGTTTGAGAGAGAGGGGAAATCAGCCAGCGTTCCTGCTCCTGATCACTGTCCAGTGATCCCGGGTTAGAGAGAGAGGGGAAATCAGCCAGGGTTCCTGCTCCTGATCACTGTCCAGTGAGCCCTGGGTTAGAGAGAGAGAGGGGAAATCAGCCAGGGTTCCTGCTCCTATTCACTGTCCAGTGATCCCTGGGTTAGAGACAGAGGGGAAATCAGCCAGGTTTCCTGCTCCTGATCACTGTCCAGCGATCACTGGATTAGAGAGAGGGGGAAAATCAGCCAGTGTTCCTGCTCCTGATCACTGTCCAGTGATCCCTGGGTTAGAGAGAGAGAGGAAACCAGCCAGGGTTCCTGCTCCTGATCACTGTCCAGTGATCCCTGGGTTAGAGAGAGAGAGGAAATCAGCCAGGGTTCCTGCTCCTGATCACTGTCCAGTGATCCCTGGGTTAGAGAGAAAGGGGTAATCAGCCAGGGTTCCTGCTCCTGATCACTGTCCAGTGATCCCTGGGTTAGAGAGAGGAGGAAATCAGCCAGGGTCCCTGCTCATGATCACTGTCCAGTGATCCTGGGTTAGAGAGAGAGAGGGAAAATCAGCCAGGGTTCCTGCTCCTGATCACTGTCCAGTGATCCCTGGGTTAGAGAGAGAGAGAGGGGAAATCAGCCAGGGTTCCTGCTCCTGATCACTGTCCAGTGATCCCTGGGTTAGAGAGAGAGAGGGGAAATCAGCCAGGGTTCCTGCTCCTGATCACTGTCCAGTGACCCCTGGGTTAGAGAGAGAGGGGAAATCAGCCAGGGTTCCTGCTCCTGATCACTGTCCAGTGATCCCTGGGTTAGAGAGAGAGGGGAAATTAGCCAGGGTTCCTGCTCCTGATCACTGTCCAGTGATCCCTGGGTTAGAGAGAGAGAGGGGAAATCAGCCAGGGTTCCTGCTCCTGATCACTGTCCAGTGATCCCTGGGTTAGAGAGAGAGGGGGGAAATCAGCCAGGGTTCCTGCTCCTGATCACTGTCCAGTGATCCCTGGGTTAGAGAGAGGGGGGAAATTAGCCAGGGTTCCTGCTCCTGATCACTGTCCAGTGATCCCTGGGTTAGAGAGAGAGAGGGGAAATCAGCCAGCGCTCCTGCTCCTGATCACTGTCCAGTGATCCCTGGGTTAGAGAGAGAGGGGAAATCAGCCAGGGTTCCTGCTCCTGATCACTGTCCAGTGATCCCTGGGTTAGAGAGAGAGGGGAAATCAGCCAGGGTTCCTGCTCCTGATCACTGTCCAGTGATCCCTGGGTTAGAGAGAGAGAGGGGAAATCAGCCAGGGTTCCTGCTCCTGATCACTGTCCAGTGATCCCTGGGTTAGAGAGAGAGAGGGGAAATCAGCCAGCGTTCCTGCTCCTGATCACTGCCCAGTGATCCCTGGGTTAGAGAGAGAGAGAGGGGAAATCAGCCAGGGTTCCTGCTCCTGATCACTGTCCAGTGATCCCTGGGTTAGAGAGAGAGGGGAAATCAGCCAGGGTTCCTGCTCCTGATCACTGTCCAGTGATCCCTGGGTTAGAGAGAGATAGGGGAAATCAGCCAGGGTTCCTGCTCCTGATCACTGTCCAGTGATCCCTGGGTTAGAGAGAGAGAGGGGAAATCAGCCAGGGTTCCTGCTCCTGATCACTGTCCAGTGATCCCTGGGTTAGAGAGAGAGAGGGGAAATCAGCCAGGGTCCCTGCTCCTGATCACTGTCCAGTGATCCCTGGGTTAGAGAGAGAGGGGGGAAATCAGCCAGGGTTCCTGCTCCTGATCACTGTCCAGTGATCACTGGGTTAGAGAGAGAGGGGAAATCAGCCAGGGTCCCTGCTCCTGATCACTGTCCAGTGATACCTGGGTTAGAGAGAGGGGGGAAATTAGCCAGGGTTCCTGCTCCTGATCACTGTCCAGTGATCCCTGGGTTAGAGAGAGAGAGGGAAATCAGCCAGGGTCCCTGCTCCTGATCACTGTCCAGTGATCTCTGGGTTAGAGAGAGAGAGGGGAAATCAGCCAGGGTTCCAGCTCCTGATCACTGTCCAGTGATACCTGGGTTGGAGAGAGAGGGGAAATCAGCCAGTGTTCCTGCTCCTGATCACTGTCCAGTGATCCCTGGGTTAGAGAGAGGGGAAATCAGCCAGGGTTCCTGCTCCTGATCACTGTCCAGTGATCCCTGGGTTAGAGAGAGAGAGGGGAAATCAGCCAGGGTTCCTGCTCCTGATCACTGTCCAGTAATCCCTGGGTTAGAGAGAGGGGGAAAATCAGCCAGGTTTCCTGCTCCTGATCACAGTCCAGTGATCCCTGGATTAGAGAGAGAGAGGGGAAATCAGCCAGGGTTCCTGCTCCTGATCACTGTCCAGTAATCCCTGGGTTAGAGAGAGGGGGAAAATCAGCCAGGTTTCCTGCTCCTATTCACTGTCCAGTGATCCCTGGGTTAGAGAGAGAGGGGAAATCAGTCAGGGTTCCTGCTCCTGATCACTGTCCAGTGATCGCTGGGTTAGAGAGAGAGAGAGGGGAAATCAGCCAGGGTCCCTGCTCCTGATCACTGTCCAGTGATCCCTGGGTTAGAGAGAGGGGGGAAATCAGCCAGGGTTCCTGCTCCTGATCACTGTCCAGTGATCCCGGGTTAGAGAGAGAGGGGAAATCAGCCAGGGTTCCTGCTCATGATCACTGTCCAGTGATGCCTGGGTTAGAGAGAGGGGGAAAATCAGCCAGGGTTCCTGCTCCTGAACACTGTCCAGTGATCCCTGGGTTAGAGAGAGGGGGAAAATCAGCCAGGGTTCCTGCTCCTGATCACTGTCCAGTGATCCCTGGGTTAGAGAGAGGGGGGAAATCAGCCAGGGTTCCTGCTCCTGATCACTGTCCAGTGATCCCTGGGTTAGAGAGAGAGGGAAAATCAGCCAGGGTTCCTGCTCCTGATCACTGTCCAGTGATCCCTGGGTGACAGAGAGGGGGAAAATCAGCCAGGGTTCCTGCTCCTGATCACTGTCCAGTGATCCCTGGGTTAGAGAGAGGGGGGAAATCAGCCAGGGTTCCTGCTCCTGATCACTGTCCAGTGATCCCTGGGTTCGACAGAGGGGGAAAATCAGCCAGGGTTCCTGCTCCTGATCACTGTCCATTGATCCCTGGGTTAGAGAGAGGGGAAATCAGCCAGGGTTCCTGCTCCTGATCACTGTCCAGTGATCCCTGGGTTAGAGAGAGGGGGGAAATCAGCCAGGGTTCCTGCTCCTGATCACTGTCCAGTGATCCCTGGGTTAGAGAGAGGGGGAAAATCAGCCAGGGTTCCTGCTCCTGATCACTGTCCAGTGATCCCTGGGTTAGAGAGAGGGGGAAAATCAGCCAGGGTTCCTGCTCCTGATCACTGTCCAGTGATCCCTGGGTTAGAGAGAGAGGGGAAATCAGCCAGGGTTCCTGCTCCTGATCACTGCCAGTGATCCCTGGGTTAGAGAGAGAGAGGGGAAATCAGCCAGGGTTCCTGCTCCTGATCACTGTCCAGTGATCCCTGGGTTAGAGAGAGGGGAAATCAGCCAGGGTTCCTGCTCCTGATCACTGTCCAGTGATCCCTGGGTTAGAGAGAGAGGGGAAATCAGCCAGGGTTCCTGCTCCTGATCACTGTCCAGTGATCCCTGGGTTAGAGAGAGGGGAAATCAGCCAGGGTTCCTGCTCCTGATCACTGTCCAGTGATCCCTGGGTTAGAGAGAGGGGGGGAAATCAGCCAGGGTTCCTGCTCCTGATCACTGTCCAGTGATCCCTGGGTTAGAGACAGTAGGGGAAATCAGCCAGGGTTCCTGCTCCTGATCACTGTCCAGTGATCCCTGGGTTGGAGAGAGAGAGGGAAAATCAGCCAGGGTTCCTGCTCCTGATCACTGTCCAGTGATCCCTGGGTTAGAGAGAGGGGAAATCAGCCAGGGTTCCTGCTCCTGATCACTGTCCAATGATCCCTGGGTTAGAGAGAGAGAGGGGAAATCAGCCAGGGTTCCTGCTCCTGATCACTGTCCAGTGATCCCTGGGTTAGAGAGAGGGGGGAAATAAGTCAGGGTTCCTGCTCCTGATCACTGTCCAGTGATCCCTGGGTTAGAGACAGGAGGGGAAATCAGCCAGCGTTCCTGCTCCTGATCACTGTCCAGTGATCCCTGGGTTAGAGAGATAGAGAGGGGAAATTAGCCAGGGTTCCTGCTCCTGCTCACTGTCCAGTGATCCCTGGGTTAGAGAGAGAGGGGAAATCAGCCAGGGTTCCTGCTCCTGATCACTGTCCAGTGATCCCTCGGTTAGAGAGAGAGGGGGGAAATCAGCCAGGGTTCCTGCACCTGATCACTGTCCAGTGATCCCTGGGTTAGAGAGAGAGGAAATCAGCCAGGGTTCCTGCTCCCGATCACTGTCCAGTGATCCCTGGGTTAGAGAGAGAGAGGAAATCAGCCAGGATTCCTGCTCCTGATCACTGTCCAGTGATCCCTGGGTTAGAGAGAGAGAGAGGGGAAATCAGCCAGTGTTCCTGCTCCTGATCACTGTCCAGTGATTCCTGGGTTAGAGAGAGAGAGGACATCAGCCAGGGTTCCTGCTCCTGATCACTGTCCAGTGATCCCTGGGTCAGAGAGAGAGAGAGGGGAAATCAGCCAGTGTTCCTGCTCCTGATCACTGCCCAGTGATCCCTGGGTTAGAGAGAGAGAGGAAATCAGCCAGGGTTCCTGCTCCTGATCACTGTCCAGTGATCCCTGGGTTAGAGAGAGAGAGGGGGGAAATCAGCCAGGGTTCCTCCTCCTGATCACTGTCCAATGATCCCTGGGTTAGCGAGAGAGGGGAAATCAGCCAGGGTTCCTCCTCCTGATCACTGTCCAGTGATCCCTGGGTCAGAGAGAGAGAGAGGGGAAATCAGCCAGGGTTCCTGCTCCTGATCACTGTCCAGTGATCCCTGGGTTAGAGAGAGAGGGGAAATCAGCCAGGGTCCCTGCTCCTGATCACTGTCCAGTGATCCCTGGGTTAGAGAGAGGGGGGAAATCAGCCAGGGTTCCTGCTCCTGATCACTGTCCAGTGATCCCTGGGTTAGAGAGAGAGAGGGGAAATCAGCCAGGGTTCCTGCTCCTGATCACTGTCCAGTGATCCCTGGGTTAGAGAGAGGGGAAATCAGCCAGGGTTCCTGCTCCTGATCACTGTCCAGTGATCCCTGGGTTAGAGAGAGGGGGGAAATCAGCCAGGGTTCCTGCTCCTGATCACTGTCCAGTGATCCCTGGGATAGAGACAGTAGGGGAAATCAGCCAGGGTTCCTGCTCCTGATCACTGTCCAGTGATCCCTGGGTTAGAGAGAGAGAGGGAAAATCAGCCAGGGTTCCTGCTCCTATTCACTGTCCAGTGATCCCTGGGTTAGAGACAGGAGGGGAAATCAGCCAGCGTTCCTGCTCCTGATCACTGTCCAGTAATCCCTGGGTTAGAGAGAGGGGGGAAATCAGCCAGGGTTCCTGCTCCTGATCACTGTCCAGTGATCCCTGGGTTAGAGAGATAGAGAGGGGAAATCAGCCAGGGTTCCTGCTCCTGCTCACTGTCCAGTGATCCCTGGGTTAGAGAGAGAGAGAGGGGAAATCAGCCAGGGTTCCTGCTCCTGATCACTGTCCAGTGATCCCTGGGTTCGAGAGAGACGGGGGAAATCAGCCAGGGTTCCTGCTCCTGATCACTGTCCAGTGATCCCTGGGTTAGCGAGAGAGGGGAAATCAGCCAGGGTTCCTGCTCCTGATCACTGTCCAGTGATCCCTGGGTCAGAGAGAGAGAGAGGGGAAATCAGCCAGGGCTCCTCCTCCTGATCGCTGTCCAGTGATCCCTGGGTCAGAGAGAGAGAGAGGGGAAATCAGCCAGGGCTCCTGCTCCTGATCACTGTCCAGTGATCCCTGGGTTAGAGAGAGGGGGGAAATCAGCCAGGGTTCCTGCTCCTGATCACTCTCCAGTGATCCCTGGGTCAGAGAGAGAGAGAGGGGAAATCAGCCAGGGTTCCTGCTCCTGATCACTGTCCAGTGATCCCTGGGTTAGCGAGAGAGGGGAAATCAGCCAGGGTTCCTCCTCCTGATCACTGTCCAGTGATCCCTGGGTCAGAGAGAGAGAGAGGGGAAATCAGCCAGGGTTCCTGCTCCTGATCACTGTCCAGTGATCCCTGGGTTAGAGAGAGAGGGGAAATCAGCCAGAGTCCCTGCTCCTGATCACTGTCCAGTGATCCCTGGGTTAGAGAGAGGGGGGAAATCAGCCAGGGTTCCTGCTCCTGATCACTGTCCAGTGATCCCTGGGTTAGAGAGAGAGAGGGGAAATCAGCCAGGGTTCCTGCTCCTATTCACTGTCCAGTGAGCCCTGGGTTAGAGAGAGAGAGGGGAAATCAGCCAGGGTTCCTGCTCCTATTCACTGTCCAGTGATCCCTGGGTTAGAGACAGAGGGGAAATCAGCCAGGGTTCCTGCTCCTGATCACTGTCCAGTGATACCTGGGTTTGAGAGAGAGGGGAAATCAGCCAGCGTTCCTGCTCCTGATCACTGTCCAGTGATCCCGGGTTAGAGAGAGAGGGGAAATCAGCCAGGGTTCCTCCTCCTGATCACTGTCCAGTGAGCCCTGGGTTAGAGAGAGAGAGGGGAAATCAGCCAAGGTTCCTGCTCCTGATCACTGTCCAGTGATCCCTGGGTTAGAGAGAGGGAAAATCAGCCAGGGTTCCTGCTCCTGATCACTGTCCAGTGAGCCCTGGGTTAGAGAGAGAGAGGGGAAATCAGCCAGGGTTCCTGCTCCTATTCACTGTCCAGTGATCCCTGGGTCAGAGACAGAGGGGAAATCAGCCAGGGTTCCTGCTCCTGATCACTGTCCAGTGATCCCTGGGTTTGAGAGAGAGGGGAAATCAGCCAGCGTTCCTGCTCCTGATCACTGTCCAGTGATCCCGGGTTAGAGAGAGAGGGGAAATCAGCCAGGGTTCCTGCTCCTGATCACTGTCCAGTGAGCCCTGGGTTAGAGAGAGAGAGGGGAAATCAGCCAGGGTTCCTGCTCCTATTCACTGTCCAGTGATCCCTGGGTTAGAGACAGAGGGGAAATCAGCCAGGTTTCCTGCTCCTGATCACTGTCCAGCGATCACTGGATTAGAGAGAGGGGGAAAATCAGCCAGTGTTCCTGCTCCTGATCACTGTCCAGTGATCCCTGGGTTAGAGAGAGAGAGGAAACCAGCCAGGGTTCCTGCTCCTGATCACTGTCCAGTGATCCCTGGGTTAGAGAGAGAGAGGAAATCAGCCAGGGTTCCTGCTCCTGATCACTGTCCAGTGATCCCTGGGTTAGAGAGAAAGGGGTAATCAGCCAGGGTTCCTGCTCCTGATCACTGTCCAGTGATCCCTGGGTTAGAGAGAGGAGGAAATCAGCCAGGGTCCCTGCTCATGATCACTGTCCAGTGATCCTGGGTTAGAGAGAGAGAGGGAAAATCAGCCAGGGTTCCTGCTCCTGATCACTGTCCAGTGATCCCTGGGTTAGAGAGAGAGAGAGGGGAAATCAGCCAGGGTTCCTGCTCCTGATCACTGTCCAGTGATCCCTGGGTTAGAGAGAGAGAGGGGAAATCAGCCAGGGTTCCTGCTCCTGATCACTGTCCAGTGACCCCTGGGTTAGAGAGAGAGGGGAAATCAGCCAGGGTTCCTGCTCCTGATCACTGTCCAGTGATCCCTGGGTTAGAGAGAGAGGGGAAATTAGCCAGGGTTCCTGCTCCTGATCACTGTCCAGTGATCCCTGGGTTAGAGAGAGAGAGGGGAAATCAGCCAGGGTTCCTGCTCCTGATCACTGTCCAGTGATCCCTGGGTTAGAGAGAGAGGGGGGAAATCAGCCAGGGTTCCTGCTCCTGATCACTGTCCAGTGATCCCTGGGTTAGAGAGAGGGGGGAAATTAGCCAGGGTTCCTGCTCCTGATCACTGTCCAGTGATCCCTGGGTTAGAGAGAGAGAGGGGAAATCAGCCAGCGCTCCTGCTCCTGATCACTGTCCAGTGATCCCTGGGTTAGAGAGAGAGGGGAAATCAGCCAGGGTTCCTGCTCCTGATCACTGTCCAGTGATCCCTGGGTTAGAGAGAGAGGGGAAATCAGCCAGGGTTCCTGCTCCTGATCACTGTCCAGTGATCCCTGGGTTAGAGAGAGAGAGGGGAAATCAGCCAGGGTTCCTGCTCCTGATCACTGTCCAGTGATCCCTGGGTTAGAGAGAGAGAGGGGAAATCAGCCAGCGTTCCTGCTCCTGATCACTGCCCAGTGATCCCTGGGTTAGAGAGAGAGAGAGGGGAAATCAGCCAGGGTTCCTGCTCCTGATCACTGTCCAGTGATCCCTGGGTTAGAGAGAGAGGGGAAATCAGCCAGGGTTCCTGCTCCTGATCACTGTCCAGTGATCCCTGGGTTAGAGAGAGATAGGGGAAATCAGCCAGGGTTCCTGCTCCTGATCACTGTCCAGTGATCCCTGGGTTAGAGAGAGAGAGGGGAAATCAGCCAGGGTTCCTGCTCCTGATCACTGTCCAGTGATCCCTGGGTTAGAGAGAGAGAGGGGAAATCAGCCAGGGTCCCTGCTCCTGATCACTGTCCAGTGATCCCTGGGTTAGAGAGAGAGGGGGGAAATCAGCCAGGGTTCCTGCTCCTGATCACTGTCCAGTGATCACTGGGTTAGAGAGAGAGGGGAAATCAGCCAGGGTCCCTGCTCCTGATCACTGTCCAGTGATACCTGGGTTAGAGAGAGGGGGGAAATTAGCCAGGGTTCCTGCTCCTGATCACTGTCCAGTGATCCCTGGGTTAGAGAGAGAGAGGGAAATCAGCCAGGGTCCCTGCTCCTGATCACTGTCCAGTGATCTCTGGGTTAGAGAGAGAGAGGGGAAATCAGCCAGGGTTCCAGCTCCTGATCACTGTCCAGTGATACCTGGGTTGGAGAGAGAGGGGAAATCAGCCAGTGTTCCTGCTCCTGATCACTGTCCAGTGATCCCTGGGTTAGAGAGAGGGGAAATCAGCCAGGGTTCCTGCTCCTGATCACTGTCCAGTGATCCCTGGGTTAGAGAGAGAGAGGGGAAATCAGCCAGGGTTCCTGCTCCTGATCACTGTCCAGTAATCCCTGGGTTAGAGAGAGGGGGAAAATCAGCCAGGTTTCCTGCTCCTGATCACAGTCCAGTGATCCCTGGATTAGAGAGAGAGAGGGGAAATCAGCCAGGGTTCCTGCTCCTGATCACTGTCCAGTAATCCCTGGGTTAGAGAGAGGGGGAAAATCAGCCAGGTTTCCTGCTCCTATTCACTGTCCAGTGATCCCTGGGTTAGAGAGAGAGGGGAAATCAGTCAGGGTTCCTGCTCCTGATCACTGTCCAGTGATCGCTGGGTTAGAGAGAGAGAGAGGGGAAATCAGCCAGGGTCCCTGCTCCTGATCACTGTCCAGTGATCCCTGGGTTAGAGAGAGGGGGGAAATCAGCCAGGGTTCCTGCTCCTGATCACTGTCCAGTGATCCCGGGTTAGAGAGAGAGGGGAAATCAGCCAGGGTTCCTGCTCATGATCACTGTCCAGTGATGCCTGGGTTAGAGAGAGGGGGAAAATCAGCCAGGGTTCCTGCTCCTGAACACTGTCCAGTGATCCCTGGGTTAGAGAGAGGGGGAAAATCAGCCAGGGTTCCTGCTCCTGATCACTGTCCAGTGATCCCTGGGTTAGAGAGAGGGGGGAAATCAGCCAGGGTTCCTGCTCCTGATCACTGTCCAGTGATCCCTGGGTTAGAGAGAGAGGGAAAATCAGCCAGGGTTCCTGCTCCTGATCACTGTCCAGTGATCCCTGGGTGACAGAGAGGGGGAAAATCAGCCAGGGTTCCTGCTCCTGATCACTGTCCAGTGATCCCTGGGTTAGAGAGAGGGGGGAAATCAGCCAGGGTTCCTGCTCCTGATCACTGTCCAGTGATCCCTGGGTTCGACAGAGGGGGAAAATCAGCCAGGGTTCCTGCTCCTGATCACTGTCCATTGATCCCTGGGTTAGAGAGAGGGGAAATCAGCCAGGGTTCCTGCTCCTGATCACTGTCCAGTGATCCCTGGGTTAGAGAGAGGGGGGAAATCAGCCAGGGTTCCTGCTCCTGATCACTGTCCAGTGAACCCTGGGTTAGAGAGAGGGGGAAAATCAGCCAGGGTTCCTGCTCCTGATCACTGTCCAGTGATCCCTGGGTTAGAGAGAGGGGGAAAATCAGCCAGGGTTCCTGCTCCTGATCACTGTCCAGTGATCCCTGGGTTAGAGAGAGAGGGGAAATCAGCCAGGGTTCCTGCTCCTGATCACTGCCAGTGATCCCTGGGTTAGAGAGAGAGAGGGGAAATCAGCCAGGGTTCCTGCTCCTGATCACTGTCCAGTGATCCCTGGGTTAGAGAGAGGGGAAATCAGCCAGGGTTCCTGCTCCTGATCACTGTCCAGTGATCCCTGGGTTAGAGAGAGAGGGGAAATCAGCCAGGGTTCCTGCTCCTGATCACTGTCCAGTGATCCCTGGGTTAGAGAGAGGGGAAATCAGCCAGGGTTCCTGCTCCTGATCACTGTCCAGTGATCCCTGGGTTAGAGAGAGGGGGGGAAATCAGCCAGGGTTCCTGCTCCTGATCACTGTCCAGTGATCCCTGGGTTAGAGACAGTAGGGGAAATCAGCCAGGGTTCCTGCTCCTGATCACTGTCCAGTGATCCCTGGGTTGGAGAGAGAGAGGGAAAATCAGCCAGGGTTCCTGCTCCTGATCACTGTCCAGTGATCCCTGGGTTAGAGAGAGGGGAAATCAGCCAGGGTTCCTGCTCCTGATCACTGTCCAATGATCCCTGGGTTAGAGAGAGAGAGGGGAAATCAGCCAGGGTTCCTGCTCCTGATCACTGTCCAGTGATCCCTGGGTTAGAGAGAGGGGGGAAATAAGTCAGGGTTCCTGCTCCTGATCACTGTCCAGTGATCCCTGGGTTAGAGACAGGAGGGGAAATCAGCCAGCGTTCCTGCTCCTGATCACTGTCCAGTGATCCCTGGGTTAGAGAGATAGAGAGGGGAAATTAGCCAGGGTTCCTGCTCCTGCTCACTGTCCAGTGATCCCTGGGTTAGAGAGAGAGGGGAAATCAGCCAGGGTTCCTGCTCCTGATCACTGTCCAGTGATCCCTCGGTTAGAGAGAGAGGGGGGAAATCAGCCAGGGTTCCTGCACCTGATCACTGTCCAGTGATCCCTGGGTTAGAGAGAGAGGAAATCAGCCAGGGTTCCTGCTCCCGATCACTGTCCAGTGATCCCTGGGTTAGAGAGAGAGAGGAAATCAGCCAGGATTCCTGCTCCTGATCACTGTCCAGTGATCCCTGGGTTAGAGAGAGAGAGAGGGGAAATCAGCCAGTGTTCCTGCTCCTGATCACTGTCCAGTGATTCCTGGGTTAGAGAGAGAGAGGACATCAGCCAGGGTTCCTGCTCCTGATCACTGTCCAGTGATCCCTGGGTCAGAGAGAGAGAGAGGGGAAATCAGCCAGTGTTCCTGCTCCTGATCACTGCCCAGTGATCCCTGGGTTAGAGAGAGAGAGGAAATCAGCCAGGGTTCCTGCTCCTGATCACTGTCCAGTGATCCCTGGGTTAGAGAGAGAGAGGGGGGAAATCAGCCAGGGTTCCTCCTCCTGATCACTGTCCAATGATCCCTGGGTTAGCGAGAGAGGGGAAATCAGCCAGGGTTCCTCCTCCTGATCACTGTCCAGTGATCCCTGGGTCAGAGAGAGAGAGAGGGGAAATCAGCCAGGGTTCCTGCTCCTGATCACTGTCCAGTGATCCCTGGGTTAGAGAGAGAGGGGAAATCAGCCAGGGTCCCTGCTCCTGATCACTGTCCAGTGATCCCTGGGTTAGAGAGAGGGGGGAAATCAGCCAGGGTTCCTGCTCCTGATCACTGTCCAGTGATCCCTGGGTTAGAGAGAGAGAGGGGAAATCAGCCAGGGTTCCTGCTCCTGATCACTGTCCAGTGATCCCTGGGTTAGAGAGAGGGGAAATCAGCCAGGGTTCCTGCTCCTGATCACTGTCCAGTGATCCCTGGGTTAGAGAGAGGGGGGAAATCAGCCAGGGTTCCTGCTCCTGATCACTGTCCAGTGATCCCTGGGATAGAGACAGTAGGGGAAATCAGCCAGGGTTCCTGCTCCTGATCACTGTCCAGTGATCCCTGGGTTAGAGAGAGAGAGGGAAAATCAGCCAGGGTTCCTGCTCCTATTCACTGTCCAGTGATCCCTGGGTTAGAGACAGGAGGGGAAATCAGCCAGCGTTCCTGCTCCTGATCACTGTCCAGTAATCCCTGGGTTAGAGAGAGGGGGGAAATCAGCCAGGGTTCCTGCTCCTGATCACTGTCCAGTGATCCCTGGGTTAGAGAGATAGAGAGGGGAAATCAGCCAGGGTTCCTGCTCCTGCTCACTGTCCAGTGATCCCTGGGTTAGAGAGAGAGAGAGGGGAAATCAGCCAGGGTTCCTGCTCCTGATCACTGTCCAGTGATCCCTGGGTTCGAGAGAGACGGGGGAAATCAGCCAGGGTTCCTGCTCCTGATCACTGTCCAGTGATCCCTGGGTTAGCGAGAGAGGGGAAATCAGCCAGGGTTCCTGCTCCTGATCACTGTCCAGTGATCCCTGGGTCAGAGAGAGAGAGAGGGGAAATCAGCCAGGGCTCCTCCTCCTGATCGCTGTCCAGTGATCCCTGGGTCAGAGAGAGAGAGAGGGGAAATCAGCCAGGGCTCCTGCTCCTGATCACTGTCCAGTGATCCCTGGGTTAGAGAGAGGGGGGAAATCAGCCAGGGTTCCTGCTCCTGATCACTCTCCAGTGATCCCTGGGTCAGAGAGAGAGAGAGGGGAAATCAGCCAGGGTTCCTGCTCCTGATCACTGTCCAGTGATCCCTGGGTTAGCGAGAGAGGGGAAATCAGCCAGGGTTCCTCCTCCTGATCACTGTCCAGTGATCCCTGGGTCAGAGAGAGAGAGAGGGGAAATCAGCCAGGGTTCCTGCTCCTGATCACTGTCCAGTGATCCCTGGGTTAGAGAGAGAGGGGAAATCAGCCAGAGTCCCTGCTCCTGATCACTGTCCAGTGATCCCTGGGTTAGAGAGAGGGGGGAAATCAGCCAGGGTTCCTGCTCCTGATCACTGTCCAGTGATCCCTGGGTTAGAGAGAGAGAGGGGAAATCAGCCAGGGTTCCTGCTCCTATTCACTGTCCAGTGAGCCCTGGGTTAGAGAGAGAGAGGGGAAATCAGCCAGGGTTCCTGCTCCTATTCACTGTCCAGTGATCCCTGGGTTAGAGACAGAGGGGAAATCAGCCAGGGTTCCTGCTCCTGATCACTGTCCAGTGATACCTGGGTTTGAGAGAGAGGGGAAATCAGCCAGCGTTCCTGCTCCTGATCACTGTCCAGTGATCCCGGGTTAGAGAGAGAGGGGAAATCAGCCAGGGTTCCTCCTCCTGATCACTGTCCAGTGAGCCCTGGGTTAGAGAGAGAGAGGGGAAATCAGCCAAGGTTCCTGCTCCTGATCACTGTCCAGTGATCCCTGGGTTAGAGAGAGGGAAAATCAGCCAGGGTTCCTGCTCCTGATCACTGTCCAGTGAGCCCTGGGTTAGAGAGAGAGAGGGGAAATCAGCCAGGGTTCCTGCTCCTATTCACTGTCCAGTGATCCCTGGGTCAGAGACAGAGGGGAAATCAGCCAGGGTTCCTGCTCCTGATCACTGTCCAGTGATCCCTGGGTTTGAGAGAGAGGGGAAATCAGCCAGCGTTCCTGCTCCTGATCACTGTCCAGTGATCCCGGGTTAGAGAGAGAGGGGAAATCAGCCAGGGTTCCTGCTCCTGATCACTGTCCAGTGAGCCCTGGGTTAGAGAGAGAGAGGGGAAATCAGCCAGGGTTCCTGCTCCTATTCACTGTCCAGTGATCCCTGGGTTAGAGACAGAGGGGAAATCAGCCAGGTTTCCTGCTCCTGATCACTGTCCAGCGATCACTGGATTAGAGAGAAAGTCAAAATCAGCCTTTTTCGTCGTGAGCTGAGCGGTGTTGTTGGGGTGGAATACGTGGGAATTGTGATCTCAGATCATGCGCCGTACTGGCTGGACGTTAGACTTAGCTTGAGGCAGGAGCAGAGGCCGGGTTGGACGTTAGATACAGGGCTTTTAGCACGAGGGGTATGAGAAGGTGCGGTCGGTGACTGTGGAGTTGAATGAGAACAGCGAGGTACTGGCGGCCACATTTTAGGAGGCGTCGAAGACGGTGATCCAGGGGGAGGTTATACCGTTCAAGGCACACAGAGCTAGGAGGCGGAGGGAGGAGTATGGAAGGTTGTTGGACGAGATAGTCGAGGAGGACACAAAATATTAGAATGCCCCCACCAAGGAAGGGTTGGCGGAGAGAAAGATTACAGGGGCAGTTTGACAGGCTGACGATGGGGAAGGCAGTGGGGCAGCTACGGAGGGCGAGGGGGGTGCAGTATGAATATGGAGAGAAGGCGAGCGTTATGCTAGCCATCAGGTACGGAGGCAGGCCGCGTCCAGGGGAACTCTGAGGTTACGGACAGGGAAGGGGGAGGTAGTGTTGGAGCCGGGGAGAATAGACAAAGTGTTTGGGGAGTATTATGAGAAACTGTATAAGGCCGATCCGGGTGGTGAGGAAGGGGATATGGGGTGATTTTTGCTTGAGCTGGAATTCCCAAGGCTGGACGAGGAGGGAACGCAGACGCTGGAGGAGACACTAGGGCTGAGAGAGCTGATGGATCGCGTAAAAAGGATGAAGTCGGGCAAGGCCCTGGGCCAGATGGCTACCTGGCAGAGTTCTATAAGGAGTTGGTACCGCATTTACTGGGGATGTTTAGCGAGGCACTGGGAAGGGGGAGATACCAGGGACACCAGCGTCGATGACGCTAATCCCGAAGAAGGGGAAGGACCCGTTGGGAGTGTGGGTCATACAGACACATATCACTGTTGAACATGGATGTGGGCAGCACGGTACCACAGTGGCTAACACTGTGGGTCACTGTCTGTGCGGAGTCTGCACGTTCTCCCCGTGTTTGCGTGGGTTTCCTCCGGGTGCTCCGGTTTCCTCCCACAGGTCAGAGACGTGCAGGTTTGGTGGATTGACCATGATAAATTGCCCTTAGTGTCCAAAAAGGATAGGAGAGGTTATTGGGTTACGGGGAGAGGGTGGAAGTGAGGGCTTAAGGGGTCGGTGCAGACTTGATGGGCCGAATGGCCTCCTTCTGCACGGTACGTTCTATCTACATGAAAGTGTTGGCTAGGTTAGTGGTGGGGTGGATGGAAGGATGCGTTCCGGAGGAGGTTGCAGAGGACCAAACGGGTTTTGTGAAAGGCAGGCAGCTTTCCAGTAACATAAGGAGGTTATTAAATGTGCTCATGACCCCCGTCAAAGGGATGGGTACCGGAGGTCTCTATGGACGCGGAGAAGGCTTTCGACCGGGTGGAGTGGCGGAACCTATTTGAGGATTTGGGGCGGTTTAGGTTTGGGCCGAAGTTTGTGGCGTGGGTGTGTCTATTCTACACGGTCCCGGTGGTGAGTGTACAGACAAACGAGATGAGTTCACAGAGTTTTGGGTTGCATAGGGGAACGAGGAAGGGGTGTCTGCTGTCACTGCAGTTGTTCGCGCTGGCGATAGAGCCCTTGCCGATGCCCCTTAGGGGTCAGTAGAGTGGCAGGTGATTGTGAGGGGTGTAGGGAACACCGGGTGTTGCTGTATGCAGACGACCTGTTGCTGTTCGTATCAGACTCACAGGGTGCATATGACTCGGGCAAGGATGAGTGGGTACTTCCGGGGGGTGGCAGACGAGTGTGAGAAGTGTGGACGAGATCTAGCAAATCACACGCAGGTGTTCTGGGGGTGTGAGAAGTTGGAGAGAAACTGGGAGGGATGTTTGGGATGTTATCAAAGATTGTGGGGGTCGGGGCCAGGCTGGACCCTACGGTGGTGATTTTTGGGGTATCGGAAATGCCGGAGCTGATGGAGAGGAGGAAGGTCAACGTTGTGGCCTTCTCTCTTGTTGCCCGGCGAAGGATTCTGTTAGATTGGTGGTTGAGAACGCCGCCGGGAGTGGCGGCCTGGCTGGGGGATCAGTACGACTTTCTCCGGCTGGAAAAGATCAAATTGGAATTGAGGGTATCAGCGGAGGGCTTCGAGATACGGTGGGGCTTGTTCACGGCCATGTTTGAGGAATTGTTTGTCACGGGGGAGGGGGATAAACCTGCACAAACTGAGCTGTGAGGTGTGGAGAATGTTTTCTGCTTTATTTAAGTTTTTGTACCTGTGAAGATGTTTGGAATAAAATACATTTTTTTTAAAAGGTGCCTCGGGCGGAGCGGAGGCACAGTGGTTAGCACTGCTGCCTCACGGCGCAGAGGTCCCAGGTTCGAATCCCGGCCCTGGGTCACTGTCCGTGTGGAGTTTGCACATTCTCCCCATGTTTCCGTGGGTCTCACCCCCACAACCCAAAGATGCGCAGGGTAGGTGGATTGGCCAGGCCAAATTGCCCCTTAATTGGAAAAAATGAATTGGTACTCTAAATTTTTTTTTTTTAAAAGGTGCCAGACAATGTGCAGTCCAAACAAAATCCTCAGCTTTCAGACACAGGAAGACTGTGCACCTTATCAACTATAAAAGCTGCAAGTTAGTCCTGGTCATTGTGGTTTGGCACATTACCGAAATCTGATCATCAACTCGTCAAGATCATGTGGACAATGACAGCGCTCCGAGATCCCCATGTTAATCAGAGTTATGGACAGGCTTCTACCAGAGTCCATTTGTCAAGCTTTGTGATGGAGAATTGGCAACAGGGAGAGCGCTGTGATTCTGGGAGTCCTCACTGCCATCCCAAAAGAAAAATAGATTCTTCTGGGGGACTGTTTTTAAAAAGGTTTGCAGACATGGGCAATTTTAGCCTGGCTAATCCACCTAACCGGCCCGTCTTTGGACTGAGGGAGGAAACCGGAGCACCCGGAAGAAACCCACGCAGACACAGAGAACGTACAAACTTCACACAGACAGTCACCCGAGACTGGAATCGAACCCGGATCGTTGACGCTGTGAGGCAGCCATGCCAACCACTGTGCCACCCTTCTGGGAGACTGTTACAACCCCAGTGCAGGTCCTGGGATCAGGGCAATACAATTTCCCATGACGTCCCCGGAATATGAACGGCCCCATTAAGGCAGGACTTCCTCTCTAAGGGGGCAGGTTTCTCCTTTACAAGGAGAGCCCCAGCAGTGACACTGCGTGGCTGCGCCAAGAGTGGAGCCCATCCGGATCTCCTTGCTGATTAATGGACACCCAATCTGCATGGAACTCGACACTGGGGCATGTGGTGAACGTATTGTATTAACCATTCACCACTGTGTTACATTGCATCACGCTGTTGCCCATGTGGGCTCCACCTATGGACCATTGTACTGTACTACACAGATTGTATCATGTTGGTGCCCTTGTGGGCTCCGCCCCTGGCTCCGCCCCCTTGAGGGGAGGTATAAAGAGCAGCTGCCCTGCAGGCGGCAGAGCAGTTGCAGGCAGGCACTGTTCTAGTCGATTAAAGCCACTGTTCACTTCAACTTTCTGTTTCGCGTGAATTGATGGTCGCATCAGGGCAGCAGTATCGGGGGTCAGTCAGTCGCCAAACGTTCGACCGCATTCAGTCTGACCTTCTATCGCTGACCCTGTCGGACACCAACGCAAGGCTGCCCACTTATATGGAGGAACCACTGGTGATAGCGGTACTTCCACAGTTCCGATCGAGTACGGTCACCAGTCTGCAAACCTCTGGTGGTGGTCCACGGGAGCGGTCCGTGTTTGTTGGGGCGTGACTGGTTACACCACTTGTGATCAGATTGGCAGTGGGTGTGCCCTGGAGGGGTTCTGTCCAGGTTTCCATCTGTATTCCAGGATGGCTTGGGCACCATTAAAGGAGCTGTGGCCTGAATAAGCACTGCTGGCCTGTCCCGTATGCTTTACGACCCAGAGGTGGATGCTGAACTGGACCGGATGGAGAATTTGGGCATCATCCGGCATGAAACCGGATGGAACAGTACGTTGTGTGGCGACTATAAGATGACGGTCAACCATGTGTTTCGACTGCACCGTTACCCAATTCCCCGGATCGAAGGTCTTTACGTGAAGCGCATTGGAGGGTGCACGTTTACAAAACACGATATGAGTTACGCTTACCTCCAGTTGGTCCTGGCCACGGAGTCCAGACACTTCATAACCGTGAACACGCACAGGGGGCTATCGGAATACACGCGCCTGCCCTTTGGGGTTTCCCCCGGTGTGAGATATTCCAGTGAGTAACGGAGAACATCCTGCGAGGCCTGCCCCGCGTGGCCGTCTAGCTCTTTTAAAAAATATATATTTTAATTCAAATTTTGACATATTTCCAACAAAACTCCCCCCTTAGAGAAAAAAGAAAAACAAAGAACACATAAATAAACATCTTACAACTACATCACAAATTTCCCCCAATATACAAACCCCCCATTAAGCAATAAGAAACATAGTAGAAAACACAAAGTACACCCCCCACCCCCCCGGGTTCCTGCTGCTGCTGACCACCTCCTAATGCCCCGCGAGAAAGTCTAGGAACGGTTGCCACCGCCTGAAGAACCCTTGCACAGAGCCTCTCAAGGCAAATTTTACCCTCTCCAATTTAATGAACCCTGCCATGTCGCTGATCCAGGCTACCACGCTTGGGGGCCTCACATCCTTCCACTGTAGCAGAATCCTCCGCCGGGCTACCAGGGACGCAAAGGCCAGAATACCGGCCTCTTTCGCCTCCTGCACTCCCGGCTCGTCCGATACCCCAAATAGTGCTAACCCTCAGCTCGGCTTAACCCGGGTGTTCACCACCCTAAACACTGTCCTCGCAATACCCCTCCAGAACCCATCCAGCGCCGGGCACACCCAGAACATGTGGGTGTGATTTGCTGGGCTCCCCGAGCACCTCCCACACCTGTCTTCCACCCCAAAGAACCTGATCAGCCTTGCCCCAGTCGTGTGCGCTCTGTGAAGAACCTTAAATTGTATCAGGCTAAGCCTGGCACTAGAGGAGGAAGAATTAACCCTACCCAGGGCGTCCGCCCGCGCGCCCTCGTCTGTCTCCTCCCCAGGCTCCTCCTCCCATTTACCCTTTAGCTCCTCCACCGAGGTCTCCTCCTCCTCCTCCTGCATCTCCTGATAGATCGCCGAGACCCTGCCCTCTCCAACCCACACCCCCGTGAGCACCTATCCTGGATCCTGAGTGCTGGAAGCAGCGGGAACTCCCTCACCTGCCGTCTTACAAACGCCCTTACCTGCATGTACCTGAAGGCATTTCCGGGGGGAAGCCCGAATTTTTCCTCCAGCGCCCCAAGGCTCGCAAACGTCCCATCTAAAAACAGGTCTCCCATCCTTCTAATTCCTGCCCTGTGCCAGCTCAGGAACCCTCCATCCTATCTCCCCGGGACGAACCGATGGTTCTTCCGGATCGGGAACCAAACCGAAGCCTCTACCTCACCCCTGTGGCGTCTCCACTGCCCCCAAATTTTCAAAGTCGCCGCCACCACCGGACTTGTGGTGTACCTAATTGGCGGGAGCGGCAACGGTGCTGTCACCAGCGCTCCCAGACTCGTGCCCACACAGGACGCCATCTCCAACCTCTTCCACGCCGCCCCCTCCCCCTCCATTACCCACTTGCGTATCATCGCTACATTGGCAGCCCAGTAATACCCACACAGATTAGGTAACGCTAACCCTCCTCTGTCCCTACTCTGCTCCAGAAATACCCTCCTCACGCTCGGTGTCTTTTTCGCCCACACAAATCCCACGATGCTCCTGCTGACCCGCTTAAAAATGGTCTTAGGGATCAGGATGGGGAGGCACTGGATTATAAAAAGGAACCTCGGGAGCACCGTCAGTTTCACCGACTGTACCCTACCTGCCAAGGAGAGTGGCAGCATATCCCACCTTTTAAACTCCTGCTCCATCTGCTCCACCAGTCGCGTCAAGTTGAGCTTGTGTAGGGCCCCCCAGCTCCTGGCCACCTGGATCCCCAGGTACCGAAAACTCCTTTCCGGCCTCTTCAATGGAAGCTCGACTATCCTCCTTCCCTGGTCCCCTGAGTGTACCACGAAGAGCTCACTCTTCCCCACGTTGAGATTCTCCACGGAAAAATCCCCAAACTCCCTGAGGATCCGCATCACCTCTGGCATCCCCCCCCACTGGGTCCGCCACATACAGTAACAGGTCATCGGCATACAACGGCCTATATGACGAACACTGTAATGGGTCCTTGTCCCGCTTCAAGATCAGTGAGATCAGCGCCCTGGACATCGTCGGGGGTAGGGGCCCCATCTCCCTCGCCTCATTGAAAGTCTTCACTAATAGAGGGCCCAGCAGGTCCATGTACTTCCGGTAAAATTCCACCGGGAACCCATCTGGCCCCGGTGCCTTCCCCGCCTGCATACTCTCCAGCCCCTCAGTCAGCTCCTCCAGCCCTACCGGTGCCCCAAGCCCAGCCACCTGCTCCTCCTCCACCCTCGGGAACCTCAGCCGATCCAAAAATCAACGCATCCCCCCCCTCCTCCGTCGGGGGCTCAGACCTATACAGCCCCTCATAAAAGTCTCTAAATACCCCATTTATTCCCACCGCACTCTGCACCGTGTTCCCCCCTTTATCCCTAACTCCCCCAATCTCCCTCGCTGCCTCACGCTTCCGAAGCTGGTGTGCCAGCATCCGGCTAGCCTTCTCCCCGTACTCAGACACCACCCCTTGCGCTTTCCTCCACTGCACCTCCGCCTTCTTGGTGGTCAACAGGTCGAACTCGGCCTGGAGGCTTCGTCGCTCCTTGAGTCGTCCCTCCTCGGGAACCTCTGCATGCCACCTATCCACCCTTAAAATCTCCCCCACCAATCTCTCCCTCTCTCTCCTCTCCTTCCTCTCCTTGTGGGCCCTAGTGGAGATTAGCTCTCCCCTAATCACCACCTTCAGTGCCTCCCAGACCACCCCCACCTGCACCTCCCCATTATCGTTAGCCTCTAGATAGCTTTCAATGCACCCCCGGATCCGCCCGCTCACCTCCTCATCTGCCAGCAAGCCCACATCCAGGCGCCACAGCGGGCGCTGGTCCCTCTCCTCCCCTAGCTCCAGCTCCACCCACTGCAGGGCATGGTCTGAGATGGCTATGGCCGAATACTCCGTGTCCTCCACTCTCGGGATTAGTGCCCTGCTCATAACGACAAAGTCTATCCGGGAGTAGGCTTTATGGACGTGGGAAAAAAAAGAAAATTCCCTGGCCACCGGCCTGACAAACCTCCATGGGTCCACTCCTCCCATCTGGTCCATAAACCCCCTCAGCACCTTGGCTACTGCCGGCCTCTTACCCGTCCTCGACCTGGAGTGGTCCAATGCTGGATCCAGCACCGTGTTGAAGTCCCCCCCCATTATCAAACTCCCTGCCTCCAGGTCCAGAATCCGACCGAACATACGCCTCATGAACCCAGCATCGTCCCAATTTGGGGCGTATACATTCACTAATACCACCCGCACCCCCTGCAGCTTACCACTCACCATCACATACCTACCTCCATTGTCTGCCACGATGTTCAGCGCCTCAAACGACACCCACTTCCCCACCAAGATCGCCACCCCTCGATTCTTTGCGTCCAACCCCGAGTGGAAAACCTGCCCTACCCACCCCTTTTCTCAGCCTAACCTGATCTGGCACCCTCAAATGCGTCTCCTGGAGCATAACCACATCTGCCTTCAGTCCCTTCAGGTGCACGAACACACGGGCCCTCTTGATCAGCCCGTTCAGGCCTCTCACATTCCAAGTTATCAGCCGGATCAGGGGGCTTCCCCCCCCCACCTTGCCGATTAGCCATCCCCCTTTCTAGGCCAGCCACGTGCCCACGCCTCCCGCACCCTCCATTCCCCCAGGCGGCAGACCCCCGCCCCGACTCTCTCTCCAAACTCCAGCTCTCCTTTGGCCAATGCAGCAGCAACCCAGTACCCCCCCACCAGTCCCCCCCTAGCTACGTTGCTCCTCCCATAGCACTCCCGTATGTCAGCTGACTCCTGCTGACCCGTGGCCGTCTATCTCAACGACGTTCTGATCACGGGCTCGTCCGACCAGGAGCACCTACAAAACCAGGCCGGGGTGCTGGGACATTTTGAGGTTTCCGACGTCCGACTCAGGCGGGTGAAATGTGTCTTCAACGCCACCGAAGTTACCGACCTCAGCCACCGTGTAGACCGGCATCACCTGGACCCGGTGGAAGAGTAGGTACAAGCAATTCGACAGGCTCCTGTACCAGGTGGCTTGACGGAACTCCGTTCATTCCTGGGCCTGGTAAACTACTGAGGCACTTTCCTCCCGAAGCTGGCCCACACTTTAGCCCCCCCTCCCTCCACCGTCTGTTGACAAAGGGGCAACACTGGGAGTGGGGCCGAGAGCAGCAGGCGGCTTTCGTCACGGTGAAACAAGTCACCTCGTCACGACTGCTAACCCACTTCAACCCATCCCAGCCAATCCTGTTGACCTGCTACGCTTCTCCACACGGTGTTGGGGCTGTGCGAGCCCACAAAATGGACGACGGATCAGAACGTTCCCTTGACATCGCCTCGAGGATGTTGGTCGATGCAGAGAAGCGATATGCCCAGATCGAGAACGAGGGTTTTGCTGTTGTGTTCGGGGTCAGGAAATTCCATCAATATGTCTACGGACCTCGCTTCACCATTCTCACTGACCACAAACCGCTCCGAGGGTTCTTCAAGGAAAAGCCAATCTCCTGCCTTCTCCCCATATCCCCTGTTCTCCTTATTTCTCAAGAACCTATCTATCTCTGTCTTAAACACACTCAGTGATTTGGCCTCCACAACCTTCTGCGGCAAAGAGTTCCACAGATTCACCACCCTCTAGATGAAGACATTTCTCCTCATCTGTTTTCAAGGATCGTCCCTGAAGTCTGAGGCTGCGCCTTCGGGTTCTAGTCTCTCCTACCAGTGGAAACATCCTCTCCACGTCCACTCTATCCAGGCCTTGCAGTATCCTGTAAGGTCCCCCCTCATCCTAAACTCCAACAAGTACAGACCCAGAGTCCTCAACCGTTCCTCATACGACAAGCTCTTCATTCCAGGGATCATTCTTTTGAACCTCCTCTGGACCCTTTCCAAGGCCAGCACATCCTTCCTTAGGTACAGGGCCCAAAACTGCTCACAATACTCCAAATGGGGTCTGACCAGAGCATTATACAGCCTCAGAAGTACATCCCTGGTCTTGTATTCTAGCCCTCTCGACATGAATGCTAACATTGCATTTGCCTTCCTAAATGCCGACTGAACCTGCACGTTAACCTGAAGAGAATCGTGAACAAGGACTCCCAAGTCCCTTTGTACTTCTGATTTCCTCAACCTTTTCCCATTTAGAAAATAGTCTATGCCTCCATTCCTCCTTCCAAAGTGCATGACCTCACACTTTTCCACATTGTATTTCATCTGCCACTTCATTGTCCATTCTCTCCTAGCCTGTCCAAGTCCTTCTTCAGCCCCCCTGCTTCCTCAATACTACCTGTCCCTCTGCATATCTTTGTATCATCTGCAAACTTAGCAACAATGCCCTTAGTTCCTTTCGCCAGTTCTTGTGAAAGGTTGTGGTCCCAGCACAGACCCCTGAGGCACACCACTAGTCACCGGCTGCCATCCTGAAAAAGACCTCACACTCTGCCTTCTCCAGTCAACCAATCCTCTATCCATGCCAGTATCTTACCCTTAACACCATGGGCTCTTAACTTATTTAACAGCCTCCTAAACGGTACCTTGTCAAAGGGAACTCTAAATAGATCACGTCTACTGGTTCTCCTTTGTCTAACATCCTTGTTACCTCCTCAAAGAACTCTTAACAGATTTCTCAGACATGACTTCCCCTTGACGAAGCTGTGCTGACTCAGTCCTATTTTACCATCTCATCTTTTATAGTGGACTCCAAAATCTTACCAATGACCGAAGTCAGGTTAACTGGCCTATAATTTCCCGTCTTCTGTCTCCCTCCCTTCTTAAACAGGGGTAACAAATTAGCCACTTTCCAGTCCTCTGGGACCCTTCCTGCCTTCAGTGATTCCTGAAAGATCATCACCAATTCCACTGCAATCTCCTCAGCTATCTCTTTTAAGACCCTGGGGTGTAGTCCATCTGGTCCAGGTGACTTATCCACCTTCAGACCTTTCAGTTTCCCCAGAACCTTCTCCTTAGTGATGACCACGGCATTCACCCCTGCCACTTGATTCTCCTGAAATTCTGGCATCCCACTGGTGTCTTCCACCATGAAGACTGATGCCATTCTTTGTTTCCTATTACTACTTCTCCAGACCCATTTTTAAGTGGTCAAATGTCTACCTTTGCCTCTCTCTGACCTTTCATATATTGAAAAAAAACCTCTTGTTATCTTCTTTTATATTACTAGCTCGCTTACACTCATATTTCATCTTCTCACCCCCTTATTGCTTTTTTAGTTGTCTCTGATAGCTTTTAAAGGCTTCCCAATCCTTTGGCTTCCCACTAATGTTCGCCACCTTGTATGCTTTTTCTTTTTCTTTTATGCTGCCCTGACTTCCCTCGTCAGCCATGGATGCCTTGTCCTCCCCTTAGCATGTTTCCTCCTCCTTGGGACGAACTTCTATTGTGCCAAAAACTCCTGTTAGTGCTGTTCCACTGTCTTCCCTGCTAGATTCCCATTCCAATCAACTCTGGCCAGCACATCCCAGTGTTTATACAGTCATGTACAGTCCTATACAGAGGACCAGTCTTCTATACGGTAAGAACAAGAGAACGGGCTGTACGCAAGCATGTGGATCATCTCAAAAGCAGGGAACCTGCACAAGAGGCAACCCCGCCAGTCAAATCGGTCCCTCGTCCCCCTTGCCCACTATCCATGAACCAGGGAGCTCTACTTTCCAAGGACCAGGCCTACATGAGATGGAAGACTCTGTGTCAGATATAGAGACAGGTGCCAGCTGGCAGTACCAAGGTGTCCAAGTGGCATTTTGCTGGGGATCAGGCCCAGGGGCGGTCTGTCCTTATGAGGTGTGGTCTGTGCAGCGCTCGAGAACCTCGCCAACAGGTAAGTTGGGGGGATTTGAGGGTTGCATTGGGGGGTCGAGAGATCGGGGCACCTTTTGAAAATGGCGCACCGATCTTTTCCCTCACTGGTGAGCGGAGTTCCTCAGTGCAGGAAATATGACTGAGTGCGGCCTTGGCGGGCATTCACTGCCAAGGCCTGAAAAAATGTGAGTCTTGTTCAACAGCACAGCCGGGTAAACAGCTGGCTTGTAATGCAGAACAAGTCAGCAGCGCGGGTTCAATTCCCGTACCAGCCTCCCCAAACAGGCGCCGGAATGTGGCGACTAGGGGCTTTTCACAGTACCTTCATTGAAGCCTACTTGTGACAATAAGCGATTATTATTATCATTGCGCGGTCATTCCTGCTGCCACTAAACCAGCCCAAAACGGGACTCTTTTTTAGTTTGTTAAATCACACCCTTTATTTATTAGCAAACTGGCCTTCAGCTTAATGCTCAGAGTCAGGTCTATGAGCGCGATTCTCCACTCCCGCGCCGGTTGGGAGAATCGCCTGAGCCGCCAAAATTTCCGGGGACGCCGGTCCGACGCCCTCCCGCGATTCTCCCAAGCGGCGGGAACGGCCCGGTCGAGTTTCGCGGGCCGCAGGCCGGAGACACCCAAAAAGGCGATTCTCCGGCACCCCCGCTATTCTCAGGCCCGGATGGACCGAGCGGCCAGGCCAAAACGGCGGGTTCCCCCCGGCGCCGTCCACACCTGGTCACTGCCGTCGTGAGCGGTGCGTGAACGCTGGGGGGGCGGCCTGCGGGGGGGCGAGGGGGGATCCTGCACCGGGGGGTACCTCAAATGTGGGGTGGCCCGCGATCGGTGCCCACCGATCGTCGGGCCGTCCTCTCTGAAGGAGGACCTCCTTCCTTCCGCGGCCCCGCAAGATCCATCCCCCATCTTCTTGCGGGGCGGACTTAGAGAGGACGGCAACCACGCATGCGTGGATGTCACCCGTTATGCGGTGCCGGCTGCGTCATCTATTCGGCGCCGCTTTTACGCGGCGACAAGGCCTGGCGCGGGTAGACGACGCGGCCCCGATCCTGGCCCATTGTCAGGGCCTGAATCGGTCGGGACCGGGGCCGTTCACGACGGCGCGGCCACTCCGGCGTGGGAGTGGAGAATCGCGCCCCATATCTTTCTGTATAGACACACTGGGCGCGATTCTCCACTCCCGTGCCGGTTGGGAGAACCGCCTGGGCCGCCAAAATTTCCCGCGACGCCGGTCCGACGCCCTCCCGCGATTTTCCTAAGCGGCGGGAACGGCACGGCCGAGTTTCGCGGGCCGCAGGCCAGAGAATCGCCGGAGACACCCAAAACGGCGATTCTCCGGCACCCCCGCTATTCTCAGGCCCGGATGGGCCGAAGTCCCGGCGGCGAGACCCCAGTTCACGCCGTCGCCGTTCACACCTGCTATTTAAAGTCGTCAGCCAGTCGTGCTGGCTGACGCTGAGCAGGGAGGAGGTGAGCGGACTGTAGCGCAGCGCCCGGAGACCGGGTCGGCTTCCCTGAGAAGGCTGCGGCCAAAGGGAGGGGTGCGGGAGAGTGTGCAGGTGGGGGTAGATGTGTGGGAGAGGGTGCAGGTGGGAGGGGGGTGAGGGAGAGGGTGCAGGTGGGAGGGGGGTGAGGGAGAGGGTGCAGGTGGGAGGGGGGTGAGGGAGAGGGTGCAGGTGGGAGGGGGGTGAGGGAGAGGGTGCAGGTGGGAGGGGGGTGAGGGAGAGGGTGCAGGTGGGAGGGGGGGTGAGGGAGAGTGTGGATGGTATCGTCCATCCGCGGATGCCACAGGTCAGCCGCCCTGATATGGCAGGACGGTGACGAGGACACGGCCGCAGGGTCCGTGTGGCTGATGGACACAGGAGAGTGGCACACTGGTGAGGAGGACGGTGTGAACTGACCGTTGGGCGCAGACAGTGACCAGGTGTTAGGCTGGCTGCGTATCTGCAGCGCGACCAGGCCACCGGGGCACACAGGGATCCCAGGCAGCCCGGCTGGCGAGGTGTGGAAGAACCTCCGTGTAACATGTCGTGTCTCTGCCCCCCACCACCCTCCTGCAGATCACCATGTATGCCAGCCAGACAGCGATGTTCACTGCCGTGGTTGGAGCAGCAGTTCTGGAGTTTGCCATCCGGCAGCGTAGAGTCGGACGGCCCACAGTGGCTGCAGATGCAGCGGTTGTGCTGCAGCAGAGGGGATGGCCGCGGAGTGGCCCGTCGTCGCCGCGCAGGCTGCAGGCGCTCAGGCCTGGAATGTCCAGGGAGATGCCGAGGGGAACATTGACCCCCAGACGGTGAGGAATGCACAGGAAGCAGGCACTGATATTGAAGTGCTTGAGGGGGGAGGAGGAGGAGGAGCCACTGATGGTGGTGCCAGGGCGCCACAGGCGTCCAGCAAGGCCGAGGGTGTACCGTGACAGAATGTCGTTCGAGGCCCTACCGGACATCACTTGCAGGAGGAGACTACGGTTCAGCAGGGAGACGGTCGCACATATATGCCAGCTCGTGACGCACCTCGCACCACGAGGAATGGGAGGTGACGGTGGCCCTAAACTTCTATGCGACCGGTTCCTCCCAGGCGCCGAGCGGGGACCTATCCGGGATCTCACAGGCATCGGTCCACAGGTGCATCAGGGCCGTGACCGACGCCTTGTACGCCATCGCGGACAGGTACATTCAATTCCCCGAGGACCGCGCACAGCAGGAAGCACGGGCACGTGGATTCGCCAAGGTGGCCAGGATACCGATGGTCCAGGATGTCATCGATGGTGTGCACGTCCCCATGCGCCCGCCTGCAGACAGCAGGGACGTGTTCATGAACAGAAAGGGCGCATACTCCATGAACATTCAGGTGGTGTGCGACCCCCACATGACGATCATGCACGTGTGTGCAAGGTACCCCGGGAGTGTGCATGACGCCTACATTCTGGCACAGTCGTTCATCCCCGCAGTGTTCGATGGATGCCCCCCCCGGCTGAGGGGCTGGTTGCTGGGCGACAAGGGCTATCCATTGAGGTCGTGGCTGCTGACGCCAATACGGAGGCCTCACACCAACGCGGAGAGCCTATACAACGAGGCCCATGCAGCAACCAGGGATGTGGTGGAGCGGTGCTTCGGGCTGCTGAAGATGCGATTCAGATGCCTGGACCGATCCGGAGGTGCCCTGCAGTACCGGCCCGACAGGGTCGGTCGCATAGTTGTGGTCTGCTGTGCGCTGCACAACATTGCCATGCAGAGGGGAGATGCCCTGGTGGAGGAGTCGGAGGGAGGACCCGACGGCACCGGAGCCAACGCAAACGAGGGGGATGGGGAAGGGGAGGAGGAGGAGGAGGAAGAGGAGGAGGGGGAGGATGGCGCGCATCAGGGTGGGGGAGGGGCGCAGGACGCAGACGCTGCCCGGGTGCTCGTTACGCCCAGGAGGCTACGCGACGGCACCGCCGCGGACAGCGGGCACGCGACGCGTTGGTGGCCGCACGGTTCACGCACTGTGGGGGTGGGATTCGCTGAACACTGCCACTTGCACCGTCACTCCTGTACACGGGCACCACACAGCCCCCCCCCCCCCCCCCCCCACCCGTTCATGGCACCAATTCCACATCACCTTGCCACTGCAGCACGACGGGATTGCACAACAGTGATGATTGGGTAAGTGGGTGTGATCAGTGCCGTGTTGAATGATGACAGCCCGCTCTGCGATGAGCTGTGTGCTCAGATTCGCCAGCCGAGGTCTGACTCATGGCTATCGCTGAACCATGCACTCCGGTGGTCACAGCCTTCCTGACGGATATTTCACCACATGCCCGTGTGGGGTGGCTGGCGTCGGTGTACCGAGGACAACGGTGTCCGATTATGGGGGGCGGGGGTGGGGGGGGGGGGGGGGGGGGGGGGAAGGGTCAGCACATCCGGAACAGACCTTGAACGGCTCGTATACCACTACGCCAATCGGGCACCCTCCCGAGCCCCCTGGCACCGGCTATAGCACACAGTCTTACATCAGATTTAACAGTGCGTTTATTCGTGTGGTAAACATAGGTGCCCTACCCCCTACAACTAAACTGTGCCCTGCACCCGTGCCAACTTCTTACGTGCCTAACGACTTTGCCTTACGGGCCCTACCACTACGTCTAGGTGTGTTCCCAGATGGTACAGCAGGAGTGGAGGTGGACTGCTGTGAATCACGCCCTGCGACATGGCTCCCCGTCGGCACACGTTTCCTGGGGCGGCCCGGCTTCGATGGGCCAGGCTGCTCTGCGGGCGTGCTGGATGGCGTGGTGCCTCCCTGACCTGCCCGCTCCCCACCAGATGCGCCAGGAACGGGGGGAGGCCAAGTGTACCGGGACGTCCCTTGATGGAGCTACCGGGACGGGCCCCAGAACCTCCTCCTCCCTCGGGGAGCCGGTGGCCCCCGGGCCTCACTGTGGGACGGAGATGCGCTCGGAGACATGCCCCGTCGCACCCCCGACACCTGGCGCTGCCAGTCCTGGAGGCATGCAGCGGTATCGACCACGGTCCGAATGTTCGCCGAGACGGGGCCCAGGGAGTGCGACATTCCTGCCAAGGTCGGTGCGATCTCGACCTGTGAGTGCGCGATGCCATCCATCACGTGCGCCAGGCGGCGAATGCTCTCCGCGACCGACTGCTGGGACTGAGCCATCGCTTGCTGGGACTGGGCCATGGCATGGTGAGACTCAGCCAGGGCCCGGAGAGCGGCGGCAATGTCGTGTTGGCTCTGTCGCATGGCTACCTGTGAGAGGGCAGCCCTCTCCTGGCCATGGATGACGCGTGCATGTGAAGCCCAATGCCTTGCAGAACCTGACCAATGGTCGAAACCCCTTCACCCATTGCCTCCATCGCGGACGCCACCCGTGCGGTGTTGGCCTGGGTGGCTGCGATGAGCGGCACCACTCCCTGCTCCTGGACGCGGATAGACTCCTCCAGCTGCGTGTGCAGGTCCTGGTAGATGGCCCACATCCCGTTACTCAGTCCCTGGGTGTCCACACGCATCGGTTGTCCGGGTGGGTCAATTACATCCAGGAACCCGGGAACCGTCTGGGTGGCAGCTGTTTGCTGGGCCTGGGCTGCCCTCCGACCGTCCAGCCCATCGGCTGCTCCAAACTCCACCTGCTGTACCGGCTCGGCTGTGGGGTGCGCACCAGACAGTGACCTGGGAGCTTCATCACTTATCTGCCCAACTGAGGTGTCTCTGTGATGGTGAATGGTGTGGGAGAAAGCAGTGCCGCAAGCTCGAGGTCATCATCCGTCAAGAAGTCTGGTGTGTACTGGTCCCCCTCATGGCCCGGCGCAAGCTCCATGCGGGCCATGTTGTCTTGAGTTTGATCCAGCGGGTGTGTGGCTGTGATGTGGGCTTTGTCATTACTGTCCACCCTGTGCCCCTGCCCAAGGGCGAGATTCTCCACTCCCGCGCCGGTTGGGAGAATCGCCTGGGCCGCCAAAATTTCCCGGGTCGCCGGTCCGACGCCCTCCCGCGATTCGCCCAAGCGGCGGGAACGGCCCGGTCGGGTTTCGCGAGCCGGAGAATCGCCGGAGACACCGAAAATGGCGATTCTCCGGCACCCCCGCTATTCTGAGGCCCGGATGTGCCGAACGGCCAGGCCAAAACGGCGGGTTCCCCCCGGCGCCATCCACACCTAGTCGCTGCCGTCGTGAACGGTGCATGAACGCTGGGGGGGGGGCGGCCTGCGGGGGGGCGAGGGGGGATCCTGCACCTTGGGGTACCTGAAATGTGGGGTGGCCCGCGCTCGGTGCCCACCGATCGTCGGGGCGTCCTCGCTGAAGGAGGACCTCCTTCCTTCCGCGGCCCCGCAAGATCCGTCCATCTTCTTGCGGGGCGGACGTAGAGAGGACGGCAACCACGCATGCGCGGATGATGCCAGTAATGCCGCGCCGGCCACGTCATCTATGCGGCGCAGCCTTTACGCGGGCGACAAGGCCTGGCACGTGTAGATGACGCGGCCCCGATCCTAGCCCTTTGTCAGGGCCTGAATCGGTCGGGATCGGGTCCGTTTGCGCCGTCGTGAACCTCAACGGCGTTCACGCTGGCGCGGGAGTGGAGAATCCCGCCCTCTGTCCAGGGTTTAGCAGTGATTCTGTCCTGGGTTTAGCAGTGATTCTATCCTGGGTTTAGCAGTGATTCTGTCCTGGGTTTAGCAGTGATTCTGTCCTGGGTTTAGCAGTGATTCTGCGCTGGGTTTAGCAGTGATTCTACCCTGAGTTTAGCAGTGATTCTGTCCTGGGTTTAGCAGTGATTGTGTCCTGGGTTTAGCAGTGATTCTGTCCTGGGTTTAGCAGTGATTGTGTCCTGGGTTTAGCAGTGATTCTGTCCTGGGTTTAGCAGTGATTCTATCCTGAGTTTAGCAGTGATTCTGTCCTGGGTTTAGCAGTGATTCTATCCTGAGTTTAGCAGTGATTCTGTCCTGGGTTTAGCAGTGATTCTATCCTGAGTTTAGCAGTGATTCTGTCCTGGGTTTAGCAGTGATTCTGTCCTGGGTTTAGCAGTGATTCTGTCCTGGGTTTAGCAGTGATTCTGTCCTGGGTTTAGCAGTGATTCTGTCCTGGGTTTAATCTGTGATTCTGTCCTGGGTTTAGCAGTGATTGTGTCCTGGGTTTAGCAGCGATTGTGTCCTGGGTTTAGCAGTGACTGTGTCCTGGGTTTAGCAGTGATTCTGTCCTGGGTTTAGCAGTGATTCTGTCCTGGGTTTAATCTGTGATTCTGTCCTGGGTTTAGCAGTGATTGTGTCCTGGGTTTAGCAGCGATTGTGTCCTGGGTTTAGCAGTGACTGTGTCCTGGGTTTAGCAGTGATTCTGTCCTGGGTTTAGCAGTGATTCTGTCCTGGGTTTAGCAGTGACTGTGTCCTGGGTTTAGCAGCGATTGTGTCCTGGGTTTAGCAGTGACTGTGTCCTGGGTTTAGCAGTGATTGTGTCCTGGGTTTAGCAGCGATTGTGTCCTGGGTTTAGCAGTGACTGTGTCCTGGGTTTAGCAGTGATTCTGTCATGGGTTTAGCAGTGATTCTGTCCTGGGTTTAGCAGTGATTCTGTCCTGGGTTTAGCAGTGATTCTGTCCTGGGTTTAGCAGTGATTCTGTCCTGGGTTTAGCAGTGATTGTGTCCTGGGTTTAGCAGTGACTGTGTCCTGGGTTTAGCAGTGACTGTGTCCTGGGTTTAGCAGTGACTGTGTCCTGGGTTTAGCTGTGACTGTGTCCTGGGTTTAGCAGTGATTCTGTCCTGGGTTTAGCAGTGACTGTGTCCTGGGTTTAGCAGTGATTCTGTCCTGGGTTTAGCAGTGATTCTGTCCTGGGTTTAGCAGTGATTCTGTCCTGGGTTTAGCAGTGACTGTGTCCTGGGTTTAGCAGTGATTCTGTCCTGGGTTTAGCAGTGACTGTGTCCTGGGTTTAGCAGTGATTCTGTCCTGGGTTTAGCAGTGATTCTGTCCTGGGTTTAGCAGTGACTGTGTCCTGGGTTTAGCAGTGATTCTGTCCTGGGTTTAGCAGTGACTGTGTCCTGGGTTTAGCAGTGATTCTGTCCTGGGTTTAGCAGTGATTCTGTCCTGGGTTTAGCAGTGATTCTGTCCTGGGTTTAGCAGTGACTGTGTCCTGGGTTTAGCAGTGATTCTGTCCTGGGTTTAGCAGTGACTGTGTCCTGGGTTTAGCAGTGATTCTGTCCTGGGTTTAGCAGTGATTCTGTCCTGGGTTTAGCAGTGACTGTGTCCTGGGTTTAGCAGTGATTCTGTCCTGGGTTTAGCAGTGACTGTGTCCTGGGTTTAGCAGTGATTCTGTCCTGGGTTTAGCAGTGATTCTGTCCTGGGTTTAGCAGTGATTCTGTCCTGGGTTTAGCAGTGACTGTGTCCTGGGTTTAGCAGTGATTCTGTCCTGGGTTTAGCAGTGACTGTGTCCTGGGTTTAGCAGTGATTCTGTCCTGGGTTTAGCAGTGATTCTGTCCTGGGTTTAGCAGTGACTGTGTCCTGGGTTTAGCAGTGATTCTGTCCTGGGTTTAGCAGTGACTGTGTCCTGGGTTTAGCAGTGATTCTGTCCTGGGTTTAGCAGTGATTCTGTCCTGGGTTTAGCAGTGACTGTGTCCTGGGTTTAGCAGTGATTCTGTCCTGGGTTTAGCAGTGACTGTGTCCTGGGTTTAGCAGTGATTCTGTCCTGGGTTTAGCAGTGATTCTGTCCTGGGTTTAGCAGTGATTCTGTCCTGGGTTTAGCAGTGACTGTGTCCTGGGTTTAGCAGTGATTCTGTCCTGGGTTTAGCAGTGACTGTGTCCTGGGTTTAGCAGTGATTCTGTCCTGGGTTTAGCAGTGATTCTGTCCTGGGTTTAGCAGTGACTGTGTCCTGGGTTTAGCAGTGATTCTGTCCTGGGTTTAGCAGTGACTGTGTCCTGGGTTTAGCAGTGATTCTGTCCTGGGTTTAGCAGTGATTCTGTCCTGGGTTTAGCAGTGACTGTGTCCTGGGTTTAGCAGTGATTCTGTCCTGGGTTTAGCAGTGACTGTGTCCTGGGTTTAGCAGTGATTCTGTCCTGGGTTTAGCAGTGACTGTGTCCTGGGTTTAGCAGTGATTCTGTCCTGGGTTTAGCAGTGATTCTGTCCTGGGTTCTGTCCCCAGTTTGAATACACATTGCTCCCCAGCGTCACTGAAGCTGCCACATGGTGTCTCCAGACTCCATCCTCGCTCTCACACTCAATCTAACGGGAAAGTTGAGCAAGTATTGGGACAGTGAGCCAAGAGGAAACTCATTCTGGGCGCCAGCAAGTGTCGTTTAGTGGCCACATTCGCGACTGTACCGAGCAAACAGGCTGCGTGACCTGACCAGGGCTCTTTCTGGTTTTACAAAGTGGCTTGTGCTGTGATTTTGGAAGGAGCTGGTGGAGGGAGAGGGCGGTGTTCCACCCACACATTCCCACTCAATCGCCGGTCCTTGTTGCAGGTCCAGGAATGAGAGTGGTGGAGCTGGACAGGCGATCGCGGCAGGAGTGAGGAGCAGGCAGGCTGCAGTCAAGCTGGACCATGTTGTCTGCAGAGCGGAGCTGCAGCCACTCCCGGCAAAGCCTCAACTTCCCCGTGGCTTTACTGACCAATTCACCCAAAAGGAGACTGGCCCGGCTGGGCAGGAAACACAGCAACGGATCCCTGCTGTAAGTATGAGGACTGGAATAGCTGGGTGATTACCGCCAGGGAGAGGGGGGAACTGGGACAGAGAGAGAGGGAAACTGGAACATATAGAGGGAGAGAGGGGGAAACAGAGTCAGAGAGAGAGAGAGAAACTAGAACAGAGAGGGAGGGAGAAAGAGAGAGACAGATAGAGGGGGAAACTGGAACAGAGAGGGGGGAAGGAACAGAGAGAAACTGGAATAGAGAGAGGGGGGAAAAGGAACAGAGAGAGAGAGAGAAACTGGAACAGAGAGAGAGAGAGAGAGAGACTGGAACAGAGAGAGAGAGAGAGAGAAACTGGAACAGAGAGGGGGGAAAGGAACAGAGAGAGAGAGAAACTGGAACAGAGAGAGAGAGAGAGAAACTGGAACAGAGAGAGAGAGAGAGAGAAACTGGAACAGAGAGAGAGAGAGAGAAACTGGAACAGAGAGGGGGGAAAGGAACACAGAGAGAGAGAAACTGGAACAGAGAGAGAGAGAGAGAGAAACTGGAACAGAGAGGGGGGAAAGGAACAGAGAGAGAGAGAAACTGGAACAGAGAGAGAGAGAAACTGGAACAGAGAGAGAGAGAGAGAGAAACTGGAACAGAGAGGGGGGAAAGGAACAGAGAGAGAGAGAAACTGGAACAGAGAGAGAGAGAGAGAAACTGGAACAGAGAGAGAGAGAGAGAGAGAAACTGGAACAGAGAGGGGGGAAAGGAACAGAGAGAGAGAGAAACTGGAACAGAGAGAGAGAGAGAGAGAGAAACTGGAACAGAGATGGAGCGGGAAACTGGAACAGAGAGAGAAACTGGAACAGAGAGAGAAACTGGAATATAGAGAGAGAAACTAGAACAGAGAGAGGGAGAAACTGGAACAGAGAGAGAGCGAAACTGGAACAGAGAGAGAAACTGGAACATAGAGAGAGAAACTGGAACAGAGAGGGGGGAAACGGAACAGAGAGAGAGAGAGAGAAACTGGAACAGAGAGAGAGAAACTGGAACAGAGAGAAAGAAACTGGAACAGAGAGAGAGAGAAACTGGAACAGAGAGAGGGAGAAACTGGAACAGAGAGAGAGAAACTGGAACAGAGAGAGGGAAACTGGAACAGAGAGAGAGGGGGGAAAGGAACAGAGAGAGAGAAACTGGAACAGAGAGAGGGAGAGACTGGAACAGAGAGAGAGAGAAACTGGGACAGAGAGAGGGAGAAACTGGAACAGAGAGAGAGAGGGGGGAAAGGAACAGAGAGAGAGAGAAACTGGAACAGAGAGAGAGAGAGAAACTGGAACAGAGAGAGAGAGAAACTGGAACAGAAAGGGAGAAACTGGAACAGAGAGAGAGAGAAACTGGAACAGAGAGAGAAACTGGAACAAAGAGAGGGAGAAACTGGAACACAGAGAGAGAAACTGGAACACAGGGAGAGGGAGAAACTGGAACAGAGAGAGAGAGAGAAACTGGAACAGAGAGAAACTGGAACAGAGAGAGGGAGAAACTGGAACAGAGAGAGAGAAACTGGAACAGAGAGAGAGAGAGGGGGGAAACCGGAACAGAGAGGGAGATAGAGGGGGAACTGGAACAGAGAGCAAAACTGGAACAGAGAGAGGGAGAGAGAGCAAAACTGGAACAGAGAGAGGGAGAGAGAGGAGGGGAACTGGAACAGAGAGAGGGAGAGGGGGGGGGACTGGGGGGGGGGACTGGAACAGCGAGAGAGAGATAGAGAGGGGAAACTGGAACAGAGAGAGAGAGAGAGAGGGGGGGAAACTGGAAATAGAGAGGGCAAAAATAGTGAGAGAAAAACTGGGTACACAGAGAAATGACACGTGTGTAATTTGTGTGTGTGTGAGAAAGAACCCGGGATAAGACAGAAATATTGAGAGTGAGAAACCATTGAGGGATAAGAGAGTGAGTACATACAAGGGGAGAGAATGAAAAAGAGAATGATAGAATTCAAAAGAAATTAAGCACCAAATAGCTTGGGGAAAGGAGTCTGAAGGGACAAGATATGTTCTTTTAAAATGTATTTTGGTTACTGACCAACCATCTGTTTGAAGTGAGAGTGAAATCCTGCCAAAGCTGGAGATCTGAACTCAAACCAGAGAGTGCTGGAAATTCTCAGCATGTCTGGCAGCATCTGTGGAGATAGAGAGCGGGTTCACCAACCAACTCGACACGTATTTCTCCACAGCGCAGACGGCCCGCCAACGGGGTTTATCGACCCTGCTGTTGTCAACGAGATTTCCCGGTGACAGCACCCCTCGTTGCCGGGAAACCTGTGTGCCGGCGTGGGACCGGAATATCCCGCCAGCGTTGACAGCCGGTAAATCGCGCCCAGTGTCTTCAGTCCAGTATGACTCTTCTTTGGAGCTGGTCAGAGTGAATGGATTTGTACTGCAGTAATACATTCTGTCGTGCTCTGTGAGTGAGAAAGAGAGACTGGGAATATGTGTGTGAGGGAATGTTGGGTTTACAGTGGGAAAGATCCAAGCACACATCCTGAGTGGAATGGTGACCGGCCAGAAATGGATCATTAATTGCCAACAGCTTCCTAACAGAGTCACTGCTTGTGCTGGTGAGGGCCCAGATTTGTGTCAACACCTCCTGGGTCAGAAGAGGGACAGTCACTTGAGTTTTTGCTGCCCAGGCACTGGGCCCTGTAAACAGGCTGTGATTTTCATCCCAGGTTTGACTAAATTAGAACCAGTGATTTCTTTAAAGTCGGACTCCAGCATCAACTTCTTACCCACATTGTGACAGTCTAGGAATGGTCTGGGCCTGTGCAGAATCGAAGCAAAGAGTGTTGTGAATGTGAACGTGCTGGCACTCCACTATCAGCTGATACACTCTGACCAAAGCATCGCAGCTAATAATTAATCAGCAACCAGGTTCCACTACTTTACTCATGCAGAGATCTGGAGCGAGTGGGGACGCAACAGGCCATTGGTGCTATTTAATTTTCAAGTTATTCACCCAGGAGTTAAATTCGGAGAGTTTTTAGGATATAACGGATTTATACACGTGATTATGTTTCATTGTCAGTTTTTTATTTGTTCATGAGATGTGGACTTTGCTGGCTAGGCCAACATTTGTTCTCCATCCCTTTTTAAAATAAATTTAAAGTGCCCAATTCTTTTTTTCCCAATCAAGGGGCAATTTAGCGTGGCCAATCCACCTACCCTGCACATCTTTGAGTTGTGGGGGTGAAACCCACTCAGACACGGGGAGAATGTGCAAACTCCACACGGACAGTGACCCGGGGCCGTGATCAAGTCCAGGTCCTCGGTGCCGTGAGGCAGTTGTTTTCTATTGTTTTAAAAATTCATTTACGGGATGTGGGCGACGCTGATTAAACCAGCATTTATTGCCCATCCCTAGTTGCCCTTCAGAAGGTGGTGGTAAGCTGCCTTCTTTAATCGCTGCTGTCCTTGAGGTGTAGGTACACCCACAGTGCTGTTAGGGAGGGAGTTCCAGGATTTTGTCCCAGCGACAGTGAAGGAACGGCCGATATATTTCCAAGTCAGGGTGGTGAGTGACTTGGAGGGGAACCTCCAGGTGGTGGGGTTTCCCAGGTACCTGCTGCTCTTGTCCTTCTAGATGGTAGTGGTTGTGGGTTTGGAAGGTGTTGTCGAAGGAACCTTGGTGAGTTACTGCAGTGCATCTTGTAGATGGTACACACGGCTGCCACTGTTCGTCACTGGTGGAGGGTTTGAATGTTTGTGGAAGGGGAAGCAATCAAACAGGCTGCTTTGTCTCGGGTGGTGTTGAGCTTCTTGAGAATTGTTGGAGCTGCTCATCCAGGCAAGTGGAGAGTATTCCATCACACTCCTGACTTGTGCCTTGTAGATGGTGGTCAGACTTTGGGGGGTCAGGAGGTGAGTTACTCTCCAAAGGATTCCCAGCCTTTGACCTGCCCTGGTAGCCACAGTATTAATGTGGCTGGGTCCAGTTCAGTTTCTGATCAATGGTAACCCCCAGGATGTTGATAGTGGGGAATTCAGTGATGGTAATGCCATTGAATGTCATGGGGCGATGGTTCGAGCCTCTCTTGTAGGAGATGGTCATTGTCAGCCCAAGCCTGGATATTGTCCAGGTCTTGCTGCATTTGTCCATGGACTGCTTCATTATCTGAGGAGTCGCGAATGGTGCTGAGCACCTGGTGATGTTGAACCTCCGCCTTGTACAGCTGCAGTCCATGTGGTGTAGGTCGGGGGGGGGGGGAAGTTTCAGGATTTTAACCCAGTGACAATGAAGGAACCACAAGTCAGGATAGTGAGTGACTTGGAGGGAAACTTGTGGGTTGTGGTCCCATCTGTCTGCTACCCGTGCCAAGGTGCTAGCAGGCTTGGAAAATGTTGTTAGGTACCTTGATAAGTAGCTGTTGTGCATCTTGTAGACAGTACACATGGCTGTCACTGTGGGTCAGTGGTGGAGAGAGTGAATGTTTAAGGTAAAACAATACTGGTATTCTGATCAATAAGCCATGGATGGTGTTGAGCTTCTTGAGTGTTGTCGGAGCTGCACTCATCCAGGCAAGTGGAGAGTATTCCATTACACTCCTGACTTGTGACTTGTGGATTTGGGGAGTCAGGAGGTGAGTTACTCATTGCAGGATTCCCAGCGTCTGATCTGCCCTTGTAACCACATTATTTATATGGCTGGTCCAGTTCAGTTTCATGTTTCCAGGATTTTGATGGTGGAGGGTTCAATTCTGGCAATATGTGAGAGAACCCTTGGGGATGAGTGACCATAATATAATAGAATTCTTTATCAAGGTGGATAGTGAGTTATTTGATTCTGAGACCAGGGTCCTGAACCTCAGTGAAGGTAACTATGATGGTATGAGGTATGAGCTGGCTATGACGGACTGGGAAACATTACTGAAAACAAGGACAGCGGGCAGGCAATGGCAGCATTCAAGGAGTGAATAGGTGAACTATAAATAGTTTATACCTATTTGGTGCAAGAGTAGAAAGGGAACTGTGGCCAAACCATGGCTTACAAGGGAAATTAGAGAGAGTATTGGATTCAAAGAAGAAACATACACATTAGCAAGAAAAAGCAATAGACCTGAGGATTGGGAACAGTTTAAAATTCAGCAAAGGCAGACAAAGGGATTGATTAAGACAGGAAAAATACAATATGAAAATAAACTAGTGGGGAACATAAAAACTCTAGATTGGAGGGTAGCTCATATAGTCCCGCTATTCAAAAAGGGAGGTAGAGAGAAAGTAAGGAACTATAGACCAGTGAGCCTAACATCGGTAGTAGGGAGGTTGCTGGAGTCCATTATCAAGGATTGTATAGCACAGCATTTGGAAAGCAGGGGTGTAATCAGACAAAGTCAGCGTGGATTTATGAAAGGGAATCATGCTGGAAAAATCGACTAGAATTCATTGAAGATGTAACTAGACGACTTGACCAGGGAGAACCGGCGGATGTGGTTTATTTAGACTTTCAGAAGGCTTTCAAGAAGGTCTCACAGAGCAGATTGCCATGTAAAGTTGAAGCACACGGGATTATGGGTAGTGTCTTGAGATGGATAGAACAGTACAGCATGTTGTGCCGACCATTTATCCTAATCTAAGATCAACCTAACCTGCTCCCCTTCAATTTACTATTGTCCATGTGCCTGTCCAAGAGTCGCTTAAAAGCTGGATAGAAAGCTGGTTAGCAGACAGGAAGCAAAAGGTTGGAATGGGTCTTTTGCAGATAGTCAGGCAGCGACTAGTGGGGTACCGCAGGGATCTGTGCTGGGACCCCAACTGCTCACATTATATATTAATGATTTGGACAAAGGAACTAAATGTATTATCTCCAAATTTCCAGATGATACTGAGGAGGGTGGGAGGGTGAGCTGTGAGGAGGATGCAGAGATGCTTCAGCGGGATTTGGACAGGTTGAGTGAGTGTGCAGATGCAGTATAATGTGGATAAATGTAAGGTTATAGGGCGGCACGTGGTGCAGTGGTTAGCACTAGGACTGCGACGCTGAGGACCCAGGTTCGATCCCGGCTCTGGGTCACTGCCCGTGTGAAGTTTGCACATTCTCCCCGTGTCTGCGTGGGTCTCACCCCCACAACCCAACAATGTGTAGAGGAGGTGGATTGGCCAGGCTAAATTGCCCCTTAATTGGAAAAAAAATTATTGGGAACTCTAAATTTTAATAAAATAAATGTAAGGTTTTCTGCTTCAGTAGCAACAGTATAAAGGCAGATTATTATTTGGGTGTAAATTGAGAGAGGCGGATACTCAGCGGGACCTAGGTGTCCTCATACATCAGTCTCTGAAAGTAAGCGCTCAGGTGCAGCAGACAGTAAAGTGTCAAATGGTATGTTGGCTTCATAGCGAGAGGATTGGAGTATAGGAATAGGGATGTTTTACTGCATTTGTACAGGGTATTGGTGAGGCCACACCTGGGATATTGTGTGCAGTTTTGGTTCTTATCTGAGGAAGGATGGGCGGGATTCTCCGACCGCACACTGGGTCGGAGACTCGCCGGGGGGGGGGGTGAATCCCACCCCGCTGCTCCAATGCCAGCTGCCGAATTCTCCGGCGCCGGTTTTCGGGCGGGGGCGGGTATCACGCCGCACCGGTCGGGGGCCGTTGGCAGCGGCCTCCCCCGGCAATTCTCCAGGCCCCGATGGGCCGAGGGGCTGCCCGTTTTCTGCCAGTCCCGCCGGCGTGAAATGGACATGGTCCATCCCGGCGGGACCTGGCTTGTCGGCCATCTACTGGAGTCTTTGCGGGGGGGGGGGGGGGCGCGGGGGGATCCGGCCCCAGGGGGAGCCCCCACGGTGGCCTGGCCCGTGATTGGGGCCCACCGATCCGCGGGCGGGCCTGTGCCGTGGGGGCACTCTTTCCCTCCGCGCCGGCCTCTGTCGGGCTCCGCCATGGCCGGCGCGGAGAAGAAACCCCCTGCCCATGCGCAGGTAACACGCCGGCGGTTCTGCGCATGCGCCAACTCGTGCCGGCCCACGGCGGCCCTTTGGTGCCGGTTAGCGCGGCGCCAACCCCTCCGGCGCTGTCCTAGCCCCGGAAGAGCGGAGGATTCCGCAACATCCGGGCGGCCCGACGCCGGAGGGCTTGGCGCCGCTCTTGCCGTCGGCATCGGGCCAGTTGCGGGAGAATCCTGCCCGATGTTCTTGCTGTGGAGGGAGTGCAGAGAAGGTTTACTAGGCTGATCCTGGAAAGGCAGCTTTGTCAGACGAGGAGAGACTTACTCAGTTAGGATTATATTCATTGGAGTTTAGAAGAGTGAGAGGAGATCTCATAGAAACTCTGCTTTAAAAGCCAGCGATTTAGCCCAGTGAGCTAAACCAGCCCCTCTGGCAACTTTCTGGCAAATCTGCATATTAGGTGAGACAGTTCGTCTCACTCTCATGGACAGATTACCGAGGTGCCGGAGGCTTTGGGATTCATCCCCTTCTCCTCGGAGACCTCAGGCCAGCACCGTTCAGCACTGCTCCACACAACGGGGACCAGACGGAACGGCTCTCGTGGGCGTCTCCCAGGGGATCGGAGGCTCCCAGCTACTTGACCTTTGGGCAGGGTGGTGCCCTGGCGCTGCTGGTGACACCTGGGCACCATGACAGTGCCACATGGGTGCCAGCCTGACACTGCCAAGATTCCCAGGGGGCACTGCCAACTGGCATGGGTACTGCCAAGATGCCAGGCTGGCACTGCTGAGGTGCCAAGCTGGCATTTTCTGCATGCACCGCCCATCGTTTCCCTGCGTGGGTGTTGGGGGGGGGGGGGGCGTGGACCCTCCCATAGCGCATTCGGACTGGGAGGGTGGTCGGGGATCGTTGCAGGACTCGGAGATTGGGACGCCATTCAAAAATGGCATCTCAATCTCTCGCTACACTGGGGAGCTCAGATTTGCAGAGCTCCTCACTGTATAAAACGGGGCTATGTGCGTCCTCGGCCGCCAGTCCCCCATTCAGGCCCCTTATACAACGCGAGTCGTGTTGAATAGCCACGTGTTCCTCGGCACTGCGAGGGCCGGGCGCGCTCGCTCAGGGACTTTGTTCCCGGGAGAATCTTGACCATTATTCCAGTTGTTGTATTTGGAAAAGCCAGTTGGTGAAGGATGATACTGGATCCAGCCTTCACTCAGATTCACATTTATTTACTGAATGAAAGATTACAAGCATGCTCCTCCCAGCCCAACCTCCCCACAGTTTCAGTCATTCTCCTTTTGTATCTGCTCAAGTGAAACTCCCAACCAATTACCCACCACCTGCAGATCAGTTATTTTTTCTTTATTCTTTTTGATCTGATGTGGGCGCACTGGCAATGCCACTATTTATTGACATTTATTACTGTGGGTCTGGAGTCACGTGTAGGCCAGACCAGGTAAGGATGGCAGATTTCCTTCATAAAGGGTAGGAGTGAACCAGATGGGTTTTTGTAACAATCGATGATAGTTTCATGGTCACCATTACTGAGACTAGCTTCATATTACAGATTTTCTTTTGATTAATTCATTGACTTTACTAATTGAATTTAAATTCCCCCGGCTGCCATGTTGCGATTTACCCTATATCCCAGGACCCTGTGCCTCCGCATTATCGAGTGGCATTACCACCACAGCACCAACTCTCCTCATACTAAATATAATTAAACACAATAGAATTTACAGTGCAGAAGGAGGACATTCGGCCCATCAAGTCTGCACCGGCCCATGAAAATGTCACCCTACCTAAACCCACACCTCCACCCTATCCCCATAACCCAGTAACCCCTCCTAACCTTTTGGAAACTAAGGGGCAATTTAGCATGGCCAATCCACTAACCTGCACGTCATGGAACTGTGAGAGGAAACCGGAGCACCCGGAGGAAACCCACGCAGACACGAGGAGAACGTCAGACTCCGCACAGTCACCCGAGGCTGGAATTGAATCCAGGTCCCTGGAACTGTGAGGCAACAGTGCTAACCACTGTGCCACGGTGCCGAGGCCACTTATACAATAAAGTCGAGTTGAATAGCCATGTGTTTCTCGGCACTGTGAGCGCTGGGAAACACGCGGCTAAATACACACGCCAGGGGACTTTATCCCTATTCGGGAGAATCGAGCCCTGCACCTTGTGACTCAGCTCCACTCCAGGCAGTGCATTTACCCTCCGAGCCAGAATAGGGGTGAGAGATGCACAGGCATCTGAGTTGGGGAAGAGCAGAATGTGTGCCTGGAGCTTGCTCCCCTGAGGGAACATGAGGCAATATCTGAAAGTTAAAGCCTCTGTCTGCTTTGCCATACCTCCTGGCCTTGCTGTCCTGTTTATTTGCTAATGTTTAACTTGCAAAACAAGTTCAGGTGAATGTTTGTGTTGTGGTTTTCCCTGTTACGTCAGTCAAACAAGATACAGCACATTGGGGGTGTGCCCAGGAACCTGCCAAGCAATGATCAGCCATTCACACCCTCCCCTTTAACATTCACTTGCTCCACGATTACCCTGCTCACCGACCCGAACCAAACCAGCAGGTGCAGGCCGACAGGGACATGTTTGAGTTGGTCACTCACCAAACCAAAGTACACCTGGCGTCTTGGTAAGAAATGAACTCCTTTACTTGTACTCAGCGATCACTGATCTCGGAACAGTCAGACCAGACCTAGCGGGTGAGTGACAGGACCACAATCAGGAATACCATTTACACAAGTACTGTGTCGAAACAATGAACAATTTCTATCTGGAAATGGTATTGAATTTTATTTCTGGTTTACTTCCTCCTGTTCCTCCTGTTTGCTCTGAGTTCCCTTTTGAAGTTTCACACGTTCTTTTTCTTTTTCATTGTCCTCTGTTTTTTCAGATCTTTTCTGGCACCTTCCTTTATCTCTTCTTGTCTCTATCTTTCTCTCTGTCTCTCTATCTTTCTTCCTCGCTATGTCACTCTCTTTCTCTCTGACTTCCCCTCTTCTTCACATGCTGATTTTTAATGGGACCTGGGAGTCAGGTGGAGGTGGCAGCTCGGTACGACGTGAGGGTCGGCAGATCTTCGCTCCCAGGCCCAGTCTATGTGGGGAGGGAGGGATGGGGAGAGTGACTGAGGGAGGGAGGGTGACTGAGAGAGTGAGGGAGTGATCGGGGGAGTGACTGAGGGAGGGAGGGAGAGTGTCTGAGGGAGGGAGGAAGGGATTGGGAGAGTGTCTTGAGGGAGGGATGGGTAGAGTGACAGAGGGAGGGATGGGGAGAATGACTGAGGGAGGGAGGGATTGGGAGAGTGTTTGAGGGAGGGAGGGATGGGGAGAGTGACCGAGGGAAGGAGGGATGGGGAGAGTGACTGAGGGAGAGAGGGATGGAGGGATCGGGAGAGTGACTGAGGGAGGGAGGGAGCAAATGGGAGAGTGACTGAGGGAGGGAGGGATGGGGAAATTGACTGAGGGAGGGACGGAGGGATTGGGAGAATGACTGAGGGAAGGAGGGAGGGGAGGATGGGGAGAGTGACTGATGGAGGGAGGGAGGGAGGGATGGGGAGAGTGACTGAGGGAGGGAGGGATCAGGAGGGTGACTGAGGGAGGGAGGCAGGGAGGGATGGGGAGAGTGACTGAGTGAGGGAAGGAGGGAGGGATGGGGAGAGTGACTGAGGGAGGGATGGGGAGAGTGACTGAGGGAGGGATGGGGAGAGTGACTGAGGGAGGGAGAGATCGGGAGAGAGACTGAGGGAGGGAGGGATGGGGAGAGTGACTGAGGGAGGGATGGGGAGAGAGACTGAGGGAGGGAGGGATGGGGAGAGTGACTGCGGGAGGAGGGAGGGATGGGGAGAGAGACTGAGGGAGGTAGGGATGGGGAGAGTGACTGAGGGAGGGAGGGATGGGGAGAGTGACTGAGGGATGGGGAGAGTGACTGAGGGAGGGAGGGATGGGGAGAGTGACTGAGGGAGGGATGGGGAGAGAGACTGAGGGAGGGAGGGATGGGGAGAGTGACTGCGGGAGGAGGGAGGGATGGGGAGAGAGACTGAGGGAGGTAGGGATGGGGAGAGTGACTGAGGGAGGGAGGGATGGGGAGAGTGACTGAGGGATGGGGAGAGTGACTGAGGGAGGGAGGGATGGGGAGAGTGACTGAGGGATGGGTAGAGTGACAGAGGGAGGGATGGGGAGAATGGCTGAGGGAGGGAGGGATGGGGAGAGTGACCGAGGGAAGGAGGGATGGGGAGAGTGTCTGAGGGAGGGAGGGATGGGGAGAGTGACCGAGGGAAGGAGGGATGGGGAGAGTGACTGAGGGAGAGAGGGACGGAGGGATCGGGAGAGTGACTGAGGGAGGGAGGGAGCAAATGGGAGAGTGACTGAGGGAGGGAGGGATGGGGAAATTGACTGAGGGAGGGAGGGACGGAGGGATTGGGAGAATGACTGAGGGAACGAGGGAGGGGAGGATGGGGAGAGTGACTGAGGGAGGGAGGGATCAGGAGGGTGACTGAGGGAGGGAGGCAGGGAGGGATGGGGAGAGTGACTGAGTGAGGGAAGGAGGGAGGGATGGGGAGAGTGACTGAGGGAGGGATGGGGAGAGTGACTGAGGGAGGGATGGGGAGAGAGACTGAGGGAGGGAGAGATCGGGAGAGAGACTGAGGGAGGGAGGGATGGGGAGAGTGACTGAGGGAGGGATGGGGAGAGAGACTGAGGGAGGGAGGGATGGGGAGAGTAACTGAGGGAGGGAGGGAGGGATGGGGAGAGTGACTGAGGGAGGGAGGGATGGGGAGAGTGACTGAGGGAGGGAGGGATGGGGAGAGTGACGGAGGGAGGGATGGGGGAGTGACTGAGGGAGGGATGGGGAGAGTGACTGAGGGAGGGATGGGGAGAGTGACTGAGGGAGGGAGGAAGGGAGGGATGGGGAGAGTGACTGAGGGTGGGAGGGATGGAGAGTGACTGAGGGAGGGAGTGATGGGGAGAGTCACTGAGGGAGGGAGCGATCGGGAGAGAGACTGAGGGAGGTAGGGATGGGGAGAGTGACTGAGGGAGGGAGGGATGGGGAGAGTGACTGAGGGATGGGGAGAGTGACTGAGGTAGGAGGGATGGGGAGAGTGACTGAGGGATGGGTAGAGTGACAGAGGGAGGGATGGGGAGAATGACTGAGGGAGGGAGGGATTGGGAGAGTGTCTGAGGGAGGGAGGGATGGGGAGAGTGACCGAGGGAAGGAGGGATGGGGAGAGTAACTGAGGGAGAGAGGGACGGAGGGATCGGGAGAGTGACTGAGGGAGGGAGGGAGCAAATGGGAGAGTGACTGAGGGAGGGAGGGATGGGGAAATTGTCTGAGGGAAGGAGGGACGGAGGGATTGGGAGAATGACTGAGGGAAGGAGGGAGGGGAGGATGGGGAGAGTGACTGAGGGAGGGAGGGATCAGGTGGGTGACTGAGGGAGGGAGGCAGGGAGGGATGGGGAGAGTGACTGAGTGAGGGAAGGAGGGAGGGATCGGGAGAGTGACTGAGGGAGGGATGGGGAGAGTGACTGAGGGAGGGATGGGGAGAGTGACTGAGGGAGGGAGAGATCGGGAGAGAGACTGAGGGAGGGAGGGATGGGGAGAGTGACTGAGGGAGGGATGGGGAGAGAGACTGAGGGAGGGAGGGATGGGGAGAGTGACTGCGGGAGGAGGGAGGGATGGGGAGAGTGACTGAGGGAGGGAGGGATGGGGAGAGTAACTGAGGGAGGGAGGGAGGGATGGGGAGAGTGACTGAGGGAGGGAGGGATGGGGAGAGTGACTGAGGGAGGGAGGGATGGGGGAGTGACTGAGGGAGGGATGGGGAGAGTGACTAAGGGAGGGATGGGGAGAGTGACTGAGGGAGGGAGGAAGGGAGGGATGGGGAGAGTGACTGAGGGAGGGAGGGGTAGGGAGAGTGACTGAGGGAGGGAGTGATGGGGAGAGTCACTGAGGGAGGGAGCGATCGGGAGAGAGACTGAGGGAGGTAGGGATGGGGAGAGTGACTGAGAGAGGGAGGGATGGGGAGAGTGACTGAGGGATGGGGAGAGTGACTGAGGGAGGGAGGGATGGGGAGAGTGACTGAGGGATGGGTAGAGTGACAGAGGGAGGGATGGGGAGAATGACTGAGGGAGGGAGTGATTGGGAGAGTGTCTGGCGGAGGGAGGGATGGGGAGAGTGACCGAGGGAAGGAGGGATGGGGAGAGTGACTGAGGGAGAGAGGAAGGGAGGGATGGGGAGAGTGACTGAGGGAGGGAGGAAGGGAGGGATGGGGAGAGTGACTGAGGGAGGGAGGGATAGGCAGAGTGACTGAGGGAGGGAGTGATGGGGAGAGTCACTGAGGGAGGGAGCGATCGAGAGAGAGACTGAGGGAGGTAGGGATGGGGAGAGTGACTGAGGGAGGGAGGGATGGGGAGAGTGACTGAGGGAGGAAGGGATGGGGAGAGTGACTGAGGGATGGGTAGAGTGACAGAGGGAGGGATGGGGAGAATGACTGAGGGAGGGAGTGATTGGGAGAGTGTCTGAGGGAGGGAGGGATGGGGAGAGTGACCGAGGGAAGGAGGGATGGGGAGAGTGACTGAGGGAGAGAGGGACGGAGGGATCGGGAGAGTGACTGAGGGAGGGAGGGAGCAAATGGGAGAGTGACTGAGGGAGGGAGGGATGGGGAAATTGACTGAGGGAGGGACGGAGGGATTGGGAGAATGACTGAGGGAAGGAGGGAGGGGAGGATGGGGAGAGTGACTGATGGAGGGAGGGAGGGAGGGATGGGGAGAGTGACTGAGGGAGGGAGGGATCAGGAGGGTGACTGAGGGAGGGAGGCAGGGAGGGATGGGGAGAGTGACTGAGTGAGGGAAAGAGGGAGGGATGGGGAGAGTGACTGAGGGAGGGATGGGGAGAGTGACTGAGGGAGGGATGGGGAGAGAGACTGAGGGAGGGAGGGATGGGGAGAGTGACTGCGGGAGGAGGGAGGGATGGGGAGAGTGACTGAGGGAGGGAGGGATAGGGAGAGTAACTGAGGGAGGGAGGGAGGGATGGGGAGAGTGACTGAGTGAGGGAAAGAGGGAGGGATGGGGAGAGTGACTGAGGGAGGGATGGGGAGAGTGACTGAGGGAGGGATGGGGAGAGAGACTGAGGGAGGGAGGGATGGGGAGAGTGACTGCGGGAGGAGGGAGGGATGGGGAGAGTGACTGAGGGAGGGAGGGATAGGGAGAGTAACTGAGGGAGGGAGGGAGGGATGGGGAGAGTGACTGAGGGAGGGAGGGATGGGGAGAGTAACTGAGGGAGGGAGGGATGGGGGAGTGACTGAGGGAGGGATGGGGAGAGTGACTGAGGGAGGGATGGGGAGAGTGACTGAGGAAGGGAGGGATGGGGAGAGTGACTGAGGGAGGGAGGGATAGGGAGAGTGACTGAGGGAGGGAGTGATGGGGAGAGTGACTGAGGGAGGGAGCGATCGGGAGAGAGACTGAGGGAGGTAGGGATGGGGAGAGTGACTGAGGGAGGGAGGGATGGGGAGAGTGACTGAGGGAGGGAGGGATGGGGAGAGTGACTGAGATGGGGAGAGTGACTGAGGGAGGGAGGGATGGGGAGAGTGACTGAGGGAGGAAGGGATGGGGAGAGTGACTGAGGGATGGGTAGAGTGACAGAGGGAGGGATGGGGAGAATGACTGAGGGAGGGAGTGATTGGGAGAGTGTCTGAGGGAGGGAGGGATGGGGAGAGTGACCGAGGGAAGGAGGGATGGGGAGAGTGACTGAGGGAGAGAGGGACGGAGGGATCGGGAGAGTGACTGAGGGAGGGAGGGAGCAAATGGGAGAGTGACTGAGGGAGGGAGGGATGGGGAAATTGACTGAGGGAGGGACGGAGGGATTGGGAGAATGACTGAGGGAAGGAGGGAGGGGAGGATGGGGAGAGTGACTGATGGAGGGAGGGAGGGAGGGATGGGGAGAGTGACTGAGGGAGGGAGGGATCAGGAGGGTGACTGAGGGAGGGAGGCAGGGAGGGATGGGGAGAGTGACTGAGTGAGGGAAAGAGGGAGGGATGGGGAGAGTGACTGAGGGAGGGATGGGGAGAGAGACTGAGGGAGGGAGGGATGGGGAGAGTGACTGCGGGAGGAGGGAGGGATGGGGAGAGTGACTGAGGGAGGGAGGGATAGGGAGAGTAACTGAGGGAGGGAGGGAGGGATGGGGAGAGTGACTGAGTGAGGGAAAGAGGGAGGGATGGGGAGAGTGACTGAGGGAGGGATGGGGAGAGTGACTGAGGGAGGGATGGGGAGAGAGACTGAGGGAGGGAGGGATGGGGAGAGTGACTGCGGGAGGAGGGAGGGAAGGGGAGAGTGACTGAGGGAGGGAGGGATAGGGAGAGTAACTGAGGGAGGGAGGGAGGGATGGGGAGAGTGACTGAGGGAGGGAGGGATGGGGAGAGTAACTGAGGGAGGGAGGGATGGGGGAGTGACTGAGGGAGGGATGGGGAGAGTGACTGAGGGAGGGATGGGGAGAGTGACTGAGGAAGGGAGGGATGGGGAGAGTGACTGAGGGAGGGAGGGATAGGGAGAGTGACTGAGGGAGGGAGTGATGGGGAGAGTGACTGAGGGAGGGAGCGATCGGGAGAGAGACTGAGGGAGGTAGGGATGGGGAGAGTGACTGAGGGAGGGAGGGATGGGGAGAGTGACTGAGGGAGGGAGGGATGGGGAGAGTGACTGAGATGGGGAGAGTGACTGAGGGAGGGAGGGATGGGGAGAGTGACTGAGGGAGGGAGGGTGTTAAAATATTGGGTTGGAGGGGGATGGGTTGTGTGAGGTCTCTGGAAGATCTCACAGTTGGGGAGAAGGGACTAGGTGAGTGAAGTGAGGGGGTGAGTGAATGATGGGGAGGGCGTGAAGGAAGAATACAGATCTCCCTGAGCTCAATGATGGGGTGGGGATGGGAGAGAGACCTGGGCAGAGAGGCAGTGTAATCGGGTGGGGAGGGGGTGGCAGTAAAGCAATTTCTGTTCTGATTTCTGGTCCCAACTTCTCCTGCTGCTGCGTGGTTGATTTGGCCAGGGAATTCTGATAGTTTATGTCAAATGAACCTCCAGTTAAAATAGCGGTCAGCTCCCCAAGATCTCATCAGAGCCTGGTACTAATTTACAGTCCCGCTCGCTGTGACAGGTGTCTTTCTCACCTACTCAGAGGAGCAGGTTTTGGGCAGAATCTGAGAGAAGGCAGCAGGTAATCTCAGGCCACATTTTAGTTGCCTGCCCACCTATTTTCCACCATATGAGCTGGATTCAAATTGAACCAGTTCTGTCTCTCTCTCTCTCTCTCTCTGTCTCCCTGTGACTCTGTCTCTGTCTCACACTGAACTTCTCTCAGTCTCTCTCTCAGTCTCTCTCTCTCAGTCTCTCTCTCTGTCTCTCTCTCTCAGTCTCTCTCTCTGTCTCTCTCTCTCTCTGTGTCTCTCAGTCTGTCTCTCAGTCTCTATCTCTGTCTCTCTCTCAGTCTCTCTATCAATCTCTCTCTCTCAGTCTCTCTCTGTCTCTCCTTCAGTCTCTCTCTCAGTCTCTCTCCCATTCTATTTCTATATTGGAACAATGTTGGAGTGACTAGTAAATGAATGATGACAAAGATTAGAACAGATACTAAGTTCCAGGATAATGACGAGAGGAACTGGACTGATGTAATGAAATACGTTAAGAATATGAATGTTAGCTATTTTTTATATGAACAGAGGGAGGGTGGCTGATTTTACACTCGATCGCTGACGTCTTCAGTAAAATAAGAGGTGGGATTGAGAGTGTTCAAGATAGTGGGTCAGATTGGACACAGAATTCGATCTAGATTGACTTTCCGCTGTCAGTCACAAAGTGTTCAGAGAGCTGTGGAGGACACCAGTCTGCCCAACTCTACACTGCCAGCCATGTTGGCTGGAACTGAAAGTACGACTTGGACTGCTTACCAATGCTTCAGTGGGTAAATAGCATGTTCTCTCTCTCTCATATATATAAATGCAAGTTGTGTGTTTCTGAGCATATTGATTTGAGGTTGTGCCTGTGCTGAGGAGAAGCTCAGTGTGGGCTATGACAGTGATGGTCACACACTGGGTTTAAGATGTCAGAGGGCATCGGGTGTCACCACAAGGCACATCCTCACCGTCAGCACTGAGGAATAGGTTGTTGGAGCTTCTGTATATAGGCGGGATATTGACTGGGTTCATTTCAGTCCCTTCCAGGGATCTGTCTGTTTCTGAGGGCTTTAAATGAGAGGATTTAATGTTTCTGGCCTGACACCCTGGCTGCAATACCTCCAACGAGGAGTCAGTGAAACCAGATCTGGAAATCCTACAGCATGTGAGTGCGAAATAGTATTGACACAACAAACAGAACCCACAGTTCAAATGGTGAAGTGGCAGCTCCAGCAAGGTAGACGCTCCAGTATATTGTTTGTACCGAGAGGGATTGAGGGTAGAAAGAAACATGCCTCGTGTATTAATCAAATTGATGATTAGAACCAAGTAAAAGCTGCAATGGTCAAACCTCTGCAGGTACCCACTTCTCCACGTGAACCATTGAGAGAGGGCCAGAGCTGGAAACCGGCACGGATTGGTGTTGGGAAGAGGACAATGTGTCCCGGGGAAATTGGCTAACTGGGCCGTGGCCCTGAGATCCTGCTGTGCTGTTTGGCAGGTTCGTCAGCAGCTTCCCGGTCTGGGTGCTGGAACACCGAGCGATTGCTGTGATAACAGATTTCTTTTCTTTGTTCCTAGGTCCAGTTCGTCAGACACCACATTTAAATCGACTGAAAGCTTTGGTGTCAGGCAGCCTGCTCGGAACAAGATCAAGCGACACAACAGAAGCCTGGCCACAGTGTTCAGGGGCCGTAGCTTCAAGGACGAGAAGTCCGACAATGAGGAGGGACGTGACGCAGCCACGGACGACCCCACTGAGCTCTCCACCCAGGTCACAGCCCCCGGGGTGCTCAAGATCTTTGGTGATGAGATTTGCGCAGGTGCCAACTACAAGAGTGTGTTGGCAACGCCATGCTCCAGTGCACTGGAGCTGGTGAAGGAGGCGCTGGAAAGGTTGGTCCTTGCTGTTCCTTCAATACTTGGCTTCGGGATTCAACACAAGACATGGCAGAAAATCACCTTGGGCAGGAAAGCAATATAACCACCAATGGGTCAGCTGCATATTTCCCACACTAACTCATTCACCTCCCCATTGACTTGAAAGTCTTGCATTTCTATAGCACTTTTCACAACCTCAACGTCACTTAATAGCCAATGGGGTACGTTTGTAGTGTAGTCATTATGATAATGTGGCAACAGATTTTTGCACAGCAAGCTCCCAAAGATAGCAATATGATAGTGACCAGATATTGTGGGGGTTTTATTTTAGTGCTGGTTGAGGAATAGACATTGAGGATAATTTCCCTGCTGTTGAAGACAGTGTATCTGAGATTCTTCACACCCAGCAGAGGACAGACAGAGCCTTGCTCTAACATCTCATCAGCAAGCCTCGGATCAGGGGAGTTACTGACTGATTGACTGTTGAGTGTTTTGAGATGCCCGAGATTAATTTCAGCAAAAAGGTGATCTCTGCAAATGGGGAGTATCCTGTGTGTTCCAGTTGGGGGCCAAGTGGGAAATGACGGCGGACAATCCTCGGAAGCAAGCCGACCATTTTAATTCTCCACTCTGTTCTCACGTTAATGTGTCTGTCCTCGGCCTGCCTGCTGCAGTGTCCGAATCAGGTTTAACAGCACCATGAACAACAGCCCTCCCTCTACTGATCACCACTTTCCAGCGTCTGCACTCAACATTGAGTTGAACAATTTCTGTCTGCTCTGCCACGTTTTCTTTACTGGTGTTGGCCTTCATCTTGTTTTTCTTGTTTCGTTTCTGGTTGGCAGCTTTTCCTCATTCTGCTGCACGCACGTCCTCCACAAACATCTTCTGTCACTTCACTTGCCCCATTGCCACTCCCTCTGGCTCTGCCCCAACAACTCTTCTGTCCTTTAATCTTTTCACCCAATCACTGACCTTTACCAATGTCCCCCTCCCCACAACTCCATTTCACGTCCTCAACACCAGTCACCGCTCCAATCTTTTCCCGTTCTGATCAAAGGTCACAAACCGGAAATGTTAACGGATTCAGTCCCCACCCACGCTACCAGACTGGCTGCATATTTCCAGCATTTTCTGTTTTACCCCAAGCCCTCACAGTCTGTGCGTCACCCAGCACCCTGCCCACAGTCTGTGCCTCACCCAGCACCCTGCCCGCAGTCTGTCTGTCACCCAGCACCCTGCCCGCAGTCTGTGCCTCACCCAGCACCCTGCCCGCAGTCTGTCTGTCACCCAGCACACTGCCCGCAGTCTGTGCCTCACCCAGCACCCTGCCCGCAGTCTGTCTGTCACCCAGCACACTGCACGCAGTCTGTGCCTCACCCGGCACCCTGCCCACAGTCTGTGCCTCACCCAGCACCCTGCCCGCAGTCTGTCTGTCACCCAGCACCCTGCCCGCAGTCTGTGCCTCACCCAGCACCCTGCCCGCAGTCTGTGCCTCACCCAGCACCCTGCCCGCAATCTGTGCCTCACCCAGCACCCTGCCCGCAGTCTGTCTGTCACCCAGCACCCTGACTGCAGTCTGTGCCTCACCCAGCACCCTGCCCGCAGTCTGTCTCTCACCCAGCACCCTGCCCGCAGTCTGTGCCTCACCCAGCACCCTGCCCGCAGTCTGTCTCTCACCCAGCACCCTGCCCGCAGTCTGTGCCTCACCCAGCACCCTGCTCGCAGTCTGTCTCTCACCCAGCACCCTGCCCGCCGCCTGTGTCTCACCCAACACCCTGCCCACAGTCTGTGCCTCACCCAGCACCCTGCCCGCCGCCTGTGTCACACCCAGCACCCTGCCCGCAGTCTGTGCCTCACCCGGCACCCTGCCCGCAGTCTGTGCCTCACCCAGCACCATGCCCGCAGTCTGTCTGTCACCCAGCACCCTGCCCGCAGTCTGTGCCTCACCCAGCACCCTGCCCGCAGTCTGTGCCTCACCCAGCACCCTGCCCGCAGTCTGTCTGTCACCCAGCACCCTGCCCGCAGTCTGTGCCTCACCCAGCACCCTGCCCGCAGTCTGTGCCTCACCCAGCACCCTGCCCGCAGTCTGTGCCTCACCCAGCACCCTGCCCGCAGTCTGTCTCTCACCCAGCACCCTGCCCGCAGTCTGTGCCTCACCCAGCACCCTGCCCGCAGTCTGTGTCTCACCCAGCACCCTGCCCGCAGTCTGTCTCTCACCCAGCACCCTGCCCGCAGTCTGTCTCTCACCCAGCACCCTGCCCGCAGTCTGTACCTCACCCAGCACCCTGCCCGCAGTCTGTCTCTCACCCAGCACCCTGCCCGCAGTCTGTCTCTCACCCAGCACCCTGCCCACAGTCTGTACCTCGCCCAACACCCTGCCCACAGTCCGTGTCTCACCCAGCACCTTGCCCACAGTCAGTGCCTCACCCAGCACCCTGCCCGCAGTCTGTGTCTCACCCAGCACCCTGCCCGCAGTCAGTGCCTCACCCAGCACCCTTCCCGCAGTCTGTCTCTCACCCAGCACCCTGCCCGCAGTCTGTGCCTCACCCAGCACCCTGCCCGCAGTCTGTGCCTCACCCGGCACCCTGCCCGCAGTCTGTGCCTCACCCAGCACCATGCCCGCAGTCTGTCTGTCACCCAGCACCCTGCCCGCAGTCTGTGCCTCACCCAGCACCCTGCCCGCACTCTGTCTGTCACCCAGCACCCTGCCCGCAGTCTGTGCCTCACCCAGCACCCTGCCCGCAGTCTGTCTCTCACCCAGCACCCTGCCCGCAGTCTGTCTCTCACCCAGCACCCTGCTCGCAGTCTGTCTCTCACCCAGCACCCTGCCCGCCGTCTGGGTCTCACCCAACACCCTGCCCACAGTCTGTGCCTCACCCAGCACCCTGCCCACAGTCTGTCTCTCACCCAGCACCCTGCCCGCAGTCTGTGCCTCACCCAGCACCCTGCCCGCAGTCTGTCTCTCACCCAGCACCCTGCCCGCAGTCTGTGCCTCACCCAGCACCCTGCCCGCAGTCTGTGCCTCACCCAGCACCCTGCCCGCCGCCTGTGCCTCACCCAGCACCCTGCCCGCCGTCTGTGCCTCACCCAGCACCCTGCCCGCAGTCTGTGTCACACCCAGCACCCTGCCCGCAGTCTGTCTCTCACCCAGCACCCTGCCCGCAGTCTGTCTCTCACCCAGCACCCTGCCCGCAGTCTGTGTCTCACCCAGCACCCTGCCCGCAGTCTGTGTCTCACCCAGCACCCTGCCCGCAGTCTGTGCCTCACCCAGCACCCTGCCCGCAGTCTGTGCCTCACCCAGCACCCTGCCCACAGTCAGTGCCTCACCCAGCACCCTGCCAGCAGTCTGTGTCTCAGCCAACACCCTGCCCGCAGTCTGTGCCTCACCCAGCACCCTGCCCGCAGTCTGTGCCTCACCCAGCACCCTGCCCACAGTCAGTGCCTCACCCAGCACCCTGCCAGCAGTCTGTGTCTCAGCCAACACCCTGCCCGCAGTCTGTGCCTCACCCAGCACCCTGCCCGCAGTCTGTGCCTCACCCGGCACCCTGCCCGCAGTCTGTGCCTCACCCAGCACCATGCCCGCAGTCTGTCTGTCACCCAGCACCCTGCCCGCAGTCTGTGCCTCACCCAGCACCCTGCCCGCAGTCTGTGCCTCACCCAGCACCCTGCCCGCAGTCTGTCTGTCACCCAGCACCCTGCCCGCAGTTTGTGCCTCACCCAGCACCCTGCCCGCAGTCTGTGCCTCACCCAGCACCCTGCCCGCAGTCTGTGCCTCACCCAGCACCCTGCCCGCAGTCTGTGCCTCACCCAGCACCCTGCCCGCAGTCTGTCTCTCACCCAGCACCCTGCCCGCAGTCTGTGCCTCACCCAGCACCCTGCCCGCAGTCTGTGTCTCACCCAGCACCCTGCCCGCAGTCAGTGCCTCACCCAGCACCCTGCCAGCAGTCTGTGTCTCACCCAGCACCCTGCCCGCAGTCTGTCTCTCACCCAGCACCCTGCCCGCAGTCTGTACCTCGCCCAACACCCTGCCCACAGTCTGTGTCTCACCCAGCACCCTGCCCACAGTCAGTGCCTCACCCAGCACCCTGCCCGCAGTCTGTGCCTCACCCAGCACCCTGCCCACAGTCTGTGCCTCACCCAGCACCCTGCCCGCAGTCTGTCTCTCACCCAGCACCCTGCCCACAGTCTGTACCTCACCCAACACCCTGCCCACAGTCTGTGTCTCACCCAGCACCCTGCCCACAGTCAGTGCCTCACCCAGCACCCTGCCCGCAGTCTGCCTCACCCAGCACCCTGCCCACAGTCTGTGTCTCACCCAGCACCCTGCCCGCAGTCTGTACCTCACCCAACACCCTGCCCACAGTCTGTGTCTCACCCAGCACCCTGCCCGCAGTCTGTCTCTCACCCAGCACCCTGCCCGCAGTCTGTCTCTCACCCAGCACCCTGCCCGCAGTCTGTCTCTCACCCAGCACTCTTGCCCACAGTCTGTGCCTCACCCAGCACCCTGCCCGCAGTCTGTGCCTCACCCAGCACCCTGCCTGCAGTCTGTGCCTCACCCAGCACCCTGCCCGCTGTCTGTGCCTCACCCAGCACCCTGCCCGCCGTCTGTGCCTCACCCAGCACCCTGCCCGCAGTCTGTGTCACACCCAGCACCCTGCCCGCAGTCTGTCTCTCACCCAGCACCCTGCCCGCAGTCTGTCTCTCACCCAACACCCTGCCCGCAGTCTGTGCCTCACCCAGCACCCTGCCCGCAGTCTGTCTCTCACCCAGCACCCTGCCCACAGTCTGTGCCTCACCCAGCACCCTGCCCGCAGTCTGTGCCTCACCCGGCACCCTGCCCGCAGTCTGTGCCTCACCCAGCACCATGCCCGCAGTCTGTCTGTCACCCAGCACCCTGCCCGCAGTCTGTGCCTCACCCAGCACCCTGCCCGCAGTCTGTGCCTCACCCAGCACCCTGCCCGCAGTCTGTCTGTCACCCAGCACCCTGCCCGCAGTCTGTGCCTCACCCAGCACCCTGCCCGCAGTCTGTGCCTCACCCAGCACCCTGCCCGCAGTCTGTGCCTCACCCAGCACCCTGCCCGCAGTCTGTCTCTCACCCAGCACCCTGCCCGCAGTCTGTGCCTCACCCAGCACCCTGCCCGCAGTCTGTGTCTCACCCAGCACCCTGCCCACAGTCAGTGCCTCACCCAGCACCCTGCCAGCAGTCTGTGTCTCACCCAACACCCTGCCCGCAGTCTGTCTCTCACCCAGCACCCTGCCCGCAGTCTGTCTCTCACCCAGCACCCTGCCCGCAGTCTGTACCTCACCCAGCACCCTGCCCGCAGTCTGTCTCTCACCCAGCACCCTGCCCACAGTCTGTCTCTCACCCAGCACCCTGCCCACAGTCTGTACCTCACCCAACACCCTGCCCACAGTCTGTGTCTCACCCAGCACCCTGCCCGCAGTCTGTGCCTCACCCAGCACCCTGCCCGCAGTCTGTACCTCACCCAACACCCTGCCCACAGTCTGTCTGTCACCCAGCACCCTGCCCGCAGTCTGTCTCTCACCCAGCACCCTGCCCGCAGTCTGTGCCTCACCCAGCACCCTGCCCGCAGTCTGTCTCTCACCCAGCACCCTGCCCGCAGTCTGTGCCTCACCCAGCACCCTGCCCGCAGTCTGTCTCTCACCCAGCACCCTGCCTGCAGTCTGTCTCTACCCAGCACCCTGCCCGCAGTCTGTCTCTCACCCAGCACCCTGCCCGCAGTCTTTGCCTCACCCAGCACCCTGCCCACAGTCTGTGCCTCACCCAGCACCCTGCCTGCAGTCTGTCTCTACCCAGCACCCTGCCTGCAGTCTGTCTCTCACCCAGCACCCTGCCCGCAGTCTTTGCCTCACCCAGCACCCTGCCCACAGTCTGTGCCTCACCCAGCACCCTGCCTGCAGTCTGTCTCTACCCAGCACCCTGCCCGCAGTCTGTCTCTCACAACTGTCTACTCTATCTATTCCCCTGATCATCTTATAAACCTCTATCAAGTCGCCCCTCATCCTTCTCCGTTCTAATGAGAAAAGGCCTAGCAGCCTCAACCTTTCCTCGTAAGACCTACTCTCCATTCCAGGCAACATCCTGGTAAATCTCCTTTGCTCCTTTTCCAAAGCTTCCACATCCTTCCTAAAATGTAGCGACCAGAACTGTACACAGTACTCCAAATGTGGCCTTACCGAAGTTTTGTACAGTTGCATCATCACCTCACGGCTCTTAAATTCAGTCCCTCTGTTAATGAACGCGAGCACACCATAGGCCTTCTTCACAGCTCTATCCACTTGAGTGGCAACTTTCAAAGATGTCTGAACATAGACCCCAAGATCTCTCTGCTCCTCCACATTGCTAAGAACTCTACCGTTAACCCTGTATTCCGCATTCATATTTGTCCTTCCAAAATGGACAACCTCACACTTTTCAGGGTTAAACTCCATCTGCCACTTCTCAGCCCAGCTCTGCATCCTATCTATGTCTCTATGCAGCCGACAACAGCCCTCCTTACTATCCACAACTCCACCAATCTTCGTATCGTATGCAAATTTACTGACCCACCCTTCAACTCCCTCATCCAAGTCATTAATGAAAATCACAAACAGCAGAGGACCCAGAACTGATCCCTGCGGTACGCCACTGGTAACTGGGATCCAGGCTGAATATTTGCCATCCACCACCACTCTCTGACTTCTATCGGTTAGCCAGTTCGTTATCCAACTGGCCAAATTTCCCACTATCCCTTGCCTCCTTACTTTCTGCTAAGCCTACCATGGGGAACCTTATCAAATGCCTTACTAAAATCCCTGTACACTACATCCACTGCTTTACCTTCATCCACATGCTTGGTCACCTCCTCAAAGAATTCAATAAGACTTGTGAGGCAAGACCTACCCCTCACAAATCCGTGCTGACTATCCCTAATCAAGCAGTGTCTTTCCAGATGCTCAGAAATCCTATCCTTCAGTACCCTTTCCATGACTTTGCCTACCACCGAAGTAAGACTAACTGGCCTGTAATTCCCAGGGTTATCCCTCGTCCCTTTTTTGAACAGGGGCACGACATTCGCCACTCTCCAATCCCCTGGTACCACCCCTGTTGACAGTGAGGACGAAAAGATCATTGCCAACGGCTCTGCAATTTCAACTCTTGCTTCTCATAGAATCCTTGGATATATCCCATCAGGCCCGGGGGACTTGTCTAGCCTCAAGATTTTCACAATGCCCAACACATCTTCCTTCCTAACAAGTATTTCCTCGAGCTTGCCAGTCTGTTTCACACTGTCCTCTCCAACAATATGGCCCCTCTCATTTATTTCTTTACTTCAGCATTTATAATTTAAAAGAAAATTAAACTCGCTCTGTCCGCATTTTACGAATGTCACCTTTCCTTTGCACTCTGCCTACCTTCTCCTTAGAACCACAATAACCCGTTCAAATCTATTCCTGCCCTGTAAACATAGGGCTAAACTTAAAAAATTTTTTTTTTCCAGTACCCAATTCATTTTTCCCAATTAAGGGGCAATTTGGCGAGGCCAATCCACCTACCCTGCACAGCTTTGGGTTGTGGGGGCGAAACTCGCGCAGACACGGGGAGAATGTGCAAACACCACACAGACAGTGACCCAGAGCCAGGATCGAACCTGGGACCTCGGCGCCGTGAGGCAGCAATGCTAACCACTGCGCCACCGTGCTGTCCAAACATGGGCTAAACAAGGGGAATAAAGGCTATGGGGCGAAAGCAGGATTAGGCTATTGAGTTGGATGATCAGCCATGACGGTGATGAATGGAGGAGCGGGCTCGAAGGGCCAAAAGGCCTCCTCCTGCTCCTATCTTCTGTGTGTCTGTCCTTACCACATTACCTCATGTAAACATCTGTTTGAAGTTATTCTAAGAATATCCCCAACAGAAAAATATTACAAGTTATTGTTTGGCCTTTCCTGAAAACTGTGTATGATTTCATCCAGATATTCACTGGACAAGAACTCTAGCAGTGACTATGTCCTCTGCGATGTGATTGGGCAATCAGATGAGGACCATCAATGGAGGACAGAGTGTTTCAGGGTTGTGAGTGACACCGAGAAGCCCCTGATTCTGCAGTCACTCTGGAAACCAAAGGAGGGATTTGCCCGAAGGTTTGAAATCCGCAGGAAGGTGGATTTAGAAGAAATTGCGGCAAAAGAGAAAGACACAGTGACAGCAGGTACTGGGTCAGAGGGAGAGGATCAGAGAGGAAGGGATTGATAGAGAGACAGCAAGAGACAGGGGGCGAGCCGGAGGGAGGGGGCGAGCCAGAGGGAGGGGGCGGGCCAGAGAGAGAGGGGCGGGCCGGAGAGAGGGGGCGAGCCGGAGAGAGGGGGCGGGCCGGAGAGAGGGGGCGAGCCGGAGAGAGAGAGAGCCGGAGAGAGGGGGCGAGCCGGAGAGAGGGGGCGAGCCGGAGAGAGGGGGCGAGCCGGAGAGAGGGGGCGAGCCGGAGAGAGAGAGAGCCGGAGAGAGGGGGCGAGCCGGAGAGAGGGGGCGAGCCAGAGAGAGGGGGCGAGCCAGAGAGAGAGGGGGCGAGCCGGAGAGAGGGGGCGAGCCGGAGAGAGGGGGCGGGCCGGAGAGAGGGCGAGCCGGAGAGAGGGCGCGAGCCGGAGAGAGGGGGCGAGCCGGAGAGAGGGGGCGAGCCGGAGAGAGGGGGCGAGCCGGAGAGAGGGGGCGAGCCGGAGAGAGGGGGCGAGCCGGAGAGAGGGGGCGAGCCGGAGAGAGGGGGCAAGCCGGAGAGAGGGGGCGAGCCGGAGAGAGAGAGCCGGAGAGAGGGGGCGAACCGGAGAGAGGGGGCGAGCCGGAGAGAGGGGGCGAGCCGGAGAGAGGGGGCGAGCCGGAGAGAGGGGGCGAGCCGGAGAGAGAGAGAGAGCCGGAGAGAGGGGGCGAGCCGGAGAGAGGGCGAGCCGGAGAGAGGGGGCGGGCCGGAGAGAGGGCGAGCCGGAGAGAGGGCGAGCCGGAGAGAGGGCGAGCCGGAGAGAGAGGGCGAGCCGGAGAGAGAGGGCGAGCCGGAGAGAGGGGGCGAGCCGGAGTGAGGGGGCGAGCCGGAGAGAGAGAGAGAGCCGGAGAGAGGGGGCGAACTGGAGAGAGGGGGCGAGCCGGAGAGAGAGGGCGAGCCGGAGAGAGAGGGCGAACCGGAGAGAGAGGGGCGAGCCGGAGAGAGGGGGCGAGCCGGAGAGAGGGGGCGAGCCGGAGAGAGGGGGCGAGCCGGAGAGAGGGGGCGAGCCGGAGAGAGGGGGCGAGCCGGAGAGAGAGAGAGAGCCGGAGAGAGGGCGAGCCGGAGAGAGGGGGCGAGCCGGAGAGAGGGCGAGCCGGAGAGAGGGGGCGAGCCGGAGAGAGGGCGAGCCGGAGAGAGAGGGCGAGCCGGAGAGAGGGGGCGAGCCGGAGAGAGGGGGCGAGCCGGAGAGAGAGGGGGCAAGTCCAAAGATGTGCAGGCCATGGCACCCCGTGCTGCGTCACATCCCCCCGTGCTGCGTCACATCCCCCCGTGCTGCGTCACATCCCCCCGCGCTGCGTCACAACCCCCCGCGCTGCGTCACATCCCCCCGCGCTGCGTCACATCCCCCCGTGCTGCGTCACATCCCCCCGTGCTGCGTCACATCCCCCCGCGCTGCGTCACGTCCCCCCGTGCTGCGTCACGTCCCCCCGTGCTGCGTCACGTCCCCCCGCGCTGCGTCACGTCCCCCCGTGCTGCGTCACGTCCCCCCGTGCTGCGTCACGTCCCCCCGTGCTGCGTCACATCCCCCCGTGCTGCGCCACATCCCCCCGTGGTGCGTCACGTCCCCCCGCGCTGCGTCACATCCCCCCGTGCTGCGCCACAACCCCGTGGTGCGTCACGTCCCCCCGCGCTGCGTCACATCCCCCCGTGCTGCGTCACATCCCCCTGTGGTTTGTCACGTCCCCCCGCGCTGCGTCACAACCCCCCGCGCTGCGTCACATCCCCCCGTGCTGCGTCACATCCCCCCGCGCTGCGTCACCCTCCACCGTGCTGCGTCACATCCCCCCGCGCTGCGTCACATTCCCCCGCGCTGCGTCACATCCCCCCGCGCTGCGTCACATCCCCCCGCGCTGCGTCACATCCCCCCGCGCTGCGTCACATCCCCCCGTGCTGCGTCACGTCCCCCCGCGCTGCGTCACATCCCCCCGCGCTGCGTCACATCCCCCCGCGATGCGTCACATCCTCCCGCGCTGCGTCACATACCCCCGCGCTGCGTCACACCCCCCGCGCTGCGTCACATCCCCCCGCGCTGCGTCACGTCTCCCCGCGCTGCGTCACATCTCCCCGCGCTGCGTCACGTCCCCCCGCGCTGCGTCACATCCCCCCGTGCTGCGTCACACCCCCCCGTGCTGCGTCACACCCCCCCGTGCTGCGTCACATCCCCCCGTGCTGCGTCACATCCCCCCGTGCTGCGTCACATCCCCCCGTGCTGCGTCACATCCCCCCGTGCTGCGTCACACCCCCCCGTGCTGCGTCACACCCCCCCGTGCTGCGTCACACCCCCCCGTGCTGCGTCACATCCCCCCGTGCTTCGTCACATCCCCCCGCGCTGCGCCACATCTCCCCGTGCTGCGTCACATCCCCCCGTGCTGCGTCACATCCCCCCGTGCTGCGTCACGTCCCCCCGCGCTGCGTCACATCCCCCCGCGCTGCGCCACATCCCCCCGCGATGCGTCACATCCTCCCGCGCTGCGTCACATACCCCCGCGCTGCGTCACACCCCCCGCGCTGCGTCACATCCCCCCGCGCTGCGTCACGTCTCCCCGCGCTGCGTCACATCTCCCCGCGCTGCGTCACATCCCCCCGCGCTGCGTCACATCCCCCCGCGCTGCGTCACGTCCCCCCGCGCTGCGTCACATCCCCCCGCGCTGCGCCACATCCCCCCGCGATGCGTCACATCCTCCCGCGCTGCGTCACATACCCCCGCGCTGCGTCACACCCCCCGCGCTGCGTCACACCCCCCGCGCTGCGTCACATCCCCCCGCGCTGCGTCACGTCCCCCCGCGCTGCGTCACATCCCCCCGCGCTGCGCCACATCCCCCCGCGATGCGTCACATCCTCCCGCGCTGCGTCACATACCCCCGCGCTGCGTCACACCCCCCGCGCTGCGTCACATCCCCCCGCGCTGCGTCACGTCTCCCCGCGCTGCGTCACATCCCCCCGTGTTGCGTCACATCCCCCCGCGCTGCGTCACTTCCCCCCGCGCTGCGCCACTTCCCCCCGCGCTGCGCCACATCCCCCCGCGCTGCGTCACATCCCCCCGCGCTGCGTCACGTCCCCCCGTGCTGCGTCACAACCCCCCGCGCTGCGTCACGTCCCCCCGCGCTGCGCCACATCCCCCCGCGCTGCGTCACATCCCCCCGCGCTGCGTCACGTCCCCCCGCGCTGCGTCACAACCCCCCGCGCTGCGTCACATCCCCCCGCGCTGCGTCACATCCCCCCGCGCTGCGTCACATCCCCCCGCGCTGCGTCACATCCCCCCGCGCTGCGTCACATCCCCCCGTGCTGCGTCACATCCCCCCGTGCTGCGTCACATCCCCCCGCGCTGCGTCACATCCCCCCGTGCTGCGTCACATCCCCCCGCGCTGCGTCACATCCCCCCGCGCTGCGTCACATCCCCCCGTGGTGCGTCACATCCCCCCGTGGTGCGTCACATCCCCCCGCGCTGCGTCACATACCCCCGCGCTGCGTCGAATCCCCCCGCGCTGCGTCACATCCCCCCGTGCTGCGTCACATCCCCCCGTGCTGCGTCACATCCCCCCGCGCTGCGTCACAACCCCCCGTGCTGCGTCACATCCCCCCGTGCTGCGTCACATCTCCCCGTGCCGCGTCACAACCCCCCGCGCTGCGTCACATCCCCCCGCGCTGCGTCACATCCCCCCGTGCTGCGTCACATCCCCCCGTGCTGCGTCACATCCCCCCGTGCTGCGTCACATCCCCCCGTGCTGCATCACATCCCCCCGTGCTGCGTCACATCCCCCCGTGCTGCGTCACTTCCCCCCGTGCTGCATCACATCCCCCCGTGCTGCGTCACATCTCCCCGTGTTGCGTCACACTGTGATATATTTGTCTTTCTCTGTTTCGCTGTGATGATCGCTGCCTCACTTTATTTCTTCGTCTTATTGCCCACACAGGGATCAATGCCCAAGCTCGAAGACTGCAAATGAGCCGGGCAAGGGCATCATCAGCTCTGACGGATGACGAGATTGAAAGCAGCTTTGCACTTTGGCGGAGTGTCAGTGAGTTGAATCTATCGATGAAGATCAGAGAGTCGAGACATAAAATCAGGAATCCTTGGCCGGAAGCTGTGGAAACGGAAGATGATAAGGAGAATCTGTGCCTCCGTGTCGAGAAAGAGGAAACGGAGAGCAGTGACGATAGTTCCACCCAGTATTCCATACACCCTCCTTTTGAGTTCCCCTATTTTCTGTTGCTCCAGGGTTATAGTTCCCGGCAGGTGAGTGCAGTTCGAACACTCGCTTCATTTATTGAAAGGAGTTCTTGTCAATCATCTCTCAAAATAAAAGGAGAGATTTTAGTCACAGAAGAAAATCATTTCACCCCAATATCCCTCAATATCCTCACCTTCTCCCCGTATCCCTCAATATCCTCACCTTCTCCCCGTATCCCTCAATATCCTCACCTCCCCGTATCCCTCAATATCCTCACCTTCTCCCCGTATCCCTCAATATCCTCACCTTCTCCTCGTATCCCTCAGTATCCTCACCTTCATCCCAATATCCCTCAATATCCTCACCTTCTCCCCGTATCCCTCAATATCCTCACCTTCTCCCCGTATCCCTCAATATCCTCACCTTCTCCCCGTATCCCTCAATATCCTCACCTTCACCCCAATATCCCTCAATATCCTCACCTTCACCCCAATATCCCTCAATATCCTCACCTTCTCCCCGTATCCCTCAATATCCTCACCTTCTCCCCGTATCCCTCAATATCCTCACCTTCTCCCCGTATCCCTCAATATCCTCACCTTCTCCCCGTATCCCTCAATATCCTCACCTTCTCCCCGTATCCCTCAATATCCTCACCTTCTCCCCGTATCCCTCAATATCCTCACCTTCTCCCCGTATCCCTCAATATCCTCACCTTCTCCCCGTATCCCTCAATATCCTCACCTTCTCCCCGTATCCCTCAATATCCTCACCTTCTCCCCGTATCCCTCAATATCCTCACCTTCTCCCCGTATCCCTCAATATCCTCACCTTCACCCCAATATCCCTCAATATCCTCACCTTCTCCCCGTATCCCTCAATATCCTCACCTTCACCCCAATATCCCTCAATATCCTCACCTTCACCCCAATATCCCTCAATATCCTCACCTTCACCCCGTATCCCTCAATATCCTCACCTTCTCCCCGTATCCCTCAATATCCTCACCTTCACCCCAATATCCCTCAATATCCTCACCTTCTCCCCGTATCCCTCAATATCCTCACCTTCTCCCCGTATCCCTCAATATCCTCACCTTCACCCCAATATCCCTCAATATCCTCACCTTCTCCCCGTATCCCTCAATATCCTCACCTTCACCCCAATATCCCTCAATATCCTCACCTTCTCCCCGTATCCCTCAATATCCTCACCTTCTCCCCGTATCCCTCAATATCCTCACCTTCTCCCCGTATCCCTCAATATCCTCACCTTCACCCCGTATCCCTCAATATCCTCACCTTCTCCTCAATATCCCTCAATATCCTCACCTTCTCCTCAATATCCCTCAATATCCTCACCTTCTCCTCAATATCCCTCAATATCCTCACCTTCTCCCCATATCCCTCAATATCCTCACCTTCTCCCCGTATTCCTCAATATCCTCACCTTCTCCCCGTATCCCTCAATATCCTCACCTTCTCCCCGTATCCCTCAATATCCTCACCTTCTCCCCGTATCCCTCAATGTCCTCACCTTCTCCTCGTATCCCTCAGTATCCTCACCTTCTCCCCAATAGCCCTCAATATCCTCACCTTCTCTCCGTATCCCTCAATATCCTCACCTTCACCCCGTATCCCTCAATATCCTCACCTTCTCCCCATATCCCTCAATGTCCTCACCTTCTCCTCGTATCCCTCAGTATCCTCACCTTCTCCCCAATATCCCTCAATATCCTCACCTTCTCCCCGTATCCCTCAATATCCTCACCTTCACCCCGTATCCCTCAATATCCTCACCTTCTCCCCGTATCCCTCAATATCCTCACCTTCTCCCCGTATCCCTCAATATCCTCACCTTCACCCCAATATCCCTCAATATCCTCACCTTCTCCCCGTATCCCTCAATATCCTCACCTTCACCCCAATATCCCTCAATATCCTCACCTTCTCCCCGTATCCCTCAATATCCTCACCTTCTCCCCGTATCCCTCAATATCCTCACCTTCTCCCCGTATCCCTCAATATCCTCACCTTCACCCCGTATCCCTCAATATCCTCACCTTCTCCTCAATATCCCTCAATATCCTCACCTTCTCCTCAATATCCCTCAATATCCTCACCTTCTCCTCAATATCCCTCAATATCCTCACCTTCTCCCCATATCCCTCAATATCCTCACCTTCTCCCCGTATTCCTCAATATCCTCACCTTCTCCCCGTATCCCTCAATATCCTCACCTTCTCCCCGTATCCCTCAATATCCTCACCTTCTCCCCGTATCCCTCAATGTCCTCACCTTCTCCTCGTATCCCTCAGTATCCTCACCTTCTCCCCAATAGCCCTCAATATCCTCACCTTCTCTCCGTATCCCTCAATATCCTCACCTTCACCCCGTATCCCTCAATATCCTCACCTTCTCCCCATATCCCTCAATGTCCTCACCTTCTCCTCGTATCCCTCAGTATCCTCACCTTCTCCCCAATATCCCTCAATATCCTCACCTTCTCCCCGTATCCCTCAATATCCTCACCTTCACCCCGTATCCCTCAATATCCTCACCTTCTCCCCGTATCCCTCAATATCCTCACCTCCCCGTATCCCTCAATATCCTCACCTTCTCCCCATATCCCTCAATGTCCTCACCTTCTCCTCGTATCCCTCAGTATCCTCACCTTCATCCCAATATCCCTCAATATCCTCACCTTCACCCCAATATCCCTCAATATCCTCACCTTCTCCCCGTATCCCTCAATGTCCTCACCTTCTCCTCGTATCCCTCAGTATCCTCACCTTCTCCCCAATATCCCTCAATATCCTCACCTTCTCCCCGTATCCCTCAATATCCTCACCTTCTCCCCGTATCCCTCAATATCCTCACCGTCTCCCCGTATCCCTCAATGTCCTCACCTTCTCCTCGTATCCCTCAGTATCCTCACCTTCACCCCAATATCCATCAATATCCTCACCTTCACCCCAATATCCCTCAATATCCTCACCTTCTCCCCAATATCCCTCAATATCCTCACCTTCACCCCAATATCCCTCAATATCCTCACCTTCTCCCCGTATCCCTCAATATCCTCACCTTCACCCCAATATCACTCAATATCCGCACCACCTCCTCAATATCCCTCAATATCCTCACCTTTTCCCCGTATCCCTCAATATCCTCACCTTCACCCCAATATCCCTCAATATCCTCACCTTCTCCTCAATATCCCTCAATATCTCACCTTCTCCTCAATATCTCTCAATATCCTCACCTTCTCCCCGTATCCCTTAATATCCTCACCTTCACCCCAATATCCCTCAATATCCTCACCTTCTCCTCAATATCCCTCAATATCCTCACCTTTTCCCCGTATCCCTCAATATCCTCACCTTTACCCCAATATCCCTCAATATCCTCACCTTCTCAATATCCCTCAATATCTCACCTTCTCCTCAATATCTCTCAATATCCTCACCTTCTCCCCGTATCCCTTAATATCCTCACCTTCACCCCAATATCCCTCAATATCCTCACCTTCTCCTCAATATCCCTCAATATCTCACCTTCTCAATATCCCTCAATATCCTCACCTTCTCCCCGTATCCCTCAATATCCTCACCTTCACCCCAATATCCCTCAATATCCTCACCTTCTCCTCAATATCCCTCAATGTCCTCACCTTCTCCTCAATATCCCTCAATATCCTCACCTTCTCCCCGTATCCCTCAATATCCTCACCTTCTCCCCGTATCCCTCAATATCCTCACCTTCACCCCAATATCCCTCAATATTCCAAAGCATTGGGAGCATGGCAGCTAATTCCTGCAGAGTAATATCTTAACGAGCAGTTAGTCTGCTCGTGTGTTTTTGATTGAGGGATGAATCTGGGTTTGGATAGGAGGATTAACTTGATTGCTCGTCTTCAAAATATTCACCATGGGATCTTGAGCATCCACCTGAGATAGCAAACAGGGCCACGGCTTAACAGCACCTCCAACAGTGCAGCACACCCTCAGTACGGACCCTCTGACAGTGCAGCACTCCCTCAGAACTGACCATCTGACAGTGCGGCACTCCCTCAGTATTGACCCTCTGATAGTGCAGCACTCCCTCAGTACTGACCCTCTGACAGTGCGGCACTCCCTTAGTACTGACCCTCTGACAGTGCGGCACTCCTTCAGTACGGACCCTCTGACAGTGCGGCACTCCCTCAGTACTGACCCTCTGACAGTGCGGCACTCCTTCAGTACGGACCCTCTGACAGTGCGGCACTCCCTCAGTACTGACCCTCTGACAGTGCAGCACTCCCTCAGTACTGACCCTCTGGCAGTGCAGCATTCCCTCAGCACTGACCCTCTGACAGTGCGGCACTCCCTCAGTATGGACCCTCTGACAGTGCGGCACTCCCTCAGTACTGACCCTCTGACAGTGCAGCACTCCCTCAGTACTGACCCTCTGACAGTGCAGCTCTCCCTCAGTACCGACTCTCTGACATTGCAGCACTCCCTCAGTACTGACCCTCTGACAGGACAGCACTCCCTCAGTACTGACCCTCTGACAGTGCAGCACTCCCTCAGTACTGACCCTCTGATAGTGCGGCATTCTCTCAGTACTGACCCTCTGACAGTGCGGTACTCCCTCAGTACTGACCATCTGACAATGCAGCACTCCCTCAGTACTGACCCTCTGACAGTGCGGCACTCCCTCAGTACTGACCCTCTGACAGTGCGGCACTCCCTCAGTACTGACTCTCTGACAGTGCGGCACTCCCTCAGTACTGACCCTCTGACAGTGCGGCACTCCCTCAGTACTGACCCTCTGACAGTGCGGCACTCCCTCAGTACTGACTCTCTGACAGTGCGGCACTCCCTCAGTACTGACCCTCTGACAGTGCAGCACTCCCTCAGTACTGACCATCTGACAGTGCGGCACTCCCTCAGTACTGACCCTCTGACAATGCAGCACTCCCTCAGTACTGACCCTCTGACGGTGCGGCACTCCCTCAGTACTGACCCTCTGACAGTGCGGCACTCCCTCAGTACTGACCCTCTGACAGTGCAGCACTCCCTCAGTACTGACCCTCTGACAGTGCGGCACTCCCTCAGTACTGACCCTCTGACAGTGCAGCACTCCATCAGTACTGACCCTCTGACGGTGCAGCACTCCATCAGTACTGACCCTCTGACGGTGCAGCACTCCCTCAGTACTGACCCTCTGACAGTGCAGCACTCCCTCAGTACTGACCCTCTGACAATGCAGCACTCCCTCAGTACTGACCCTCTGACGGTGCAGCACTCCATCAGTACTGACCCTCTGACAGTGCAGCACTCCCTCAGTACTGACCCTCTGACAGTGCAGCACTCCCTCAGTACTGACCCTCTGACAGTGCAGCACTCCCTCAGTACTGACCCTCTGACAGTGCGGCGCTCCCTCAGTACTGACCCTCTGACGGTGCGGCACTCCCTCAGTACTGACCCTCTGACGGTGCAGCACTCAATCGAATTTCCTTTTTTAAGTCTCAGTTGACCCCCACCTCCTCACCGCTGTGTGAAAATGGTTTCCTTATCTGTTCAGTTTCTGTTGCACACATGCTCTCTCCCTCACATCCTTCCCGGTTTCTGCTTCTCATTCTTCCGACTTCTTTTACATTCTATGTAGCTTTCCTGCCCGTTTGCTTGCTTAGCTCTGACATGATCCTTGTGTTTGATTCCAGGATTTTGTTATTTATGTGCTGAATGGAACCAGTCACATGTTCGGCTGCTACTTGGAAGAGTCAAGAGATGAGGAGGAGAAGCAAAAAGTCGACATGCTGCTGTCAGCACCAGATATCTGTGCGAGGCATTGCCGTGTGCGCCGGCGGGAGTGGAGCACCAGTGAGGAGAGCAGCGAGCTGGTGACGCTGGTGAAGCCTGGCAAAGGAGCGACTGTCACTTACAACGGCCTCCCACTCAACAAAGAGACCCAACTGAACCCTGGTGACCTACTGGGCATGGGTGCCTACTATCTCTTCATGTACAAGGACCCCACCCTCAGCAACTCGCCACGTGACCAGAAACCTGCGTGGTTCCCATCCCCGGTCCTGCGTCTCAGTCCAGATGGAGAACTGAACTGTAAGATGTGTGGCTGCCCCATTCAGCAGAGGCAGCAGGACCCCTTCCCTTGGACAAGGAAAACAATTCCCAGGATAAAAGATTCAACAGGCAAAGAATATATCTTCGTGTACAATTTAGTGCAGGAAGATGCACTTCTGAACAGCATCATCGACAGGCCGCTGGAAGATAGCACAGAGTTCAAACTGACCCCAGCCTTCCTGCTCTGTCTCTGCATCCAGCATTCAGCAACCTCCTTCCAGCCAGCAGACTTCCGCAAGCTGCTGCTGAGGATCGCAAGTCAGATACAAACAGTGATGTGGGTCAGTACACAGCATACCTTTCAGTTTCAGCAATACATCCACACCCCTCACTGCAACACACTGATATACCCCACACCCCTCACTGTAACACTGATATACCCCACACCCCTCACTGTAACACTCTGATATACCCCACACCCCGCACTGTAACACTGATATACTCCACACCCCTCACTGTAACACTGATATACCCCACACCCCTCACTGTAACACCCTGATATACCCCACACCCCTCACTGGAACACTGATACACCCCACACCCCTCACTGTAACACTGATATACCCCACACCCTCACTGTAACACACTGATATACCCCACACACCTCACTGTAACACTCTGATATACCCCACACCCCGCACTGTAACACTGATATACTCCACACCCCTCACTGTAACACTGATATACCCCACACCCCTCACTGGAACACTGATATACCCCACACCCCTCACTGTAACACTGATATACCCCACACCCCTCACTGTAACACTCTGATATACCCCACACCCCTCACTGTAACACTGATATACCCCACACCCCTCACTGTGACACTGATATACCCCATACCCCTCACTGTAACACTGATATACCCCACACCCCTCACTGTAACACTGATATACCCCACACCCCTCACTGTAACACTGATATACCCCACACCCCTCACTGTAACACAGTGATATACCCCACACCCCTCACTGATATACCCCACACCCCTCACTGCAACACTGATATACCCCACACCCCTCACTGCAACACTGATATACCCCACACCCCTCACTGATATACCCCACACCCCTCACTGCAACACTGATATACCCCACACCCCTCACTGTAACTCTGATATACCCACACCACTCACTGTAACACTGATATACCCCACACCCCTCACTGTAACACTGATATACCCCACACCCCTCACTGCAACACTGATATACCCCACACCCCTCACTGCAACACTGATATACCCCCCACCCCTCACTGTAACACTGATATACCCCACACCCCTCACTGTAACACTGATATACCCCACACCCCTCACTGTAACACTCTGATATACCCCACATCCCTCACTGTAACACTGATATACCCCACACCCCTCACTGTAACACTCTGATATACCCCACACCCCTCACTGTAACAGTCTGATATACCCCACACCCCTCACTGTAATACTCTGATATACCCAACACCCCTCACTGTAACACTGATATACCCCACACCCCTCACTGTAACACTGATATACCCCACACCCCTCACTGTAACACTCTGATATACCCACACCCCTCACTGTAACACTGATATACCCCACACCCCTCACTGTAACACTGATATACCCCACACCCCTCACTGTAACACTGATATACCCCACACCCCTCACTGTAACACTGATATACCCCACACCCCTCACTGCAACACTCTGATATACCCACACCCCTCACTGTAACACTGATATACCCCACACCCCTCACTGTAACACTGATATACCCACACCCCTCACTGCAACACTCTGATATACCCACACCCCTCACTGTAACACTGATATACCCCACACCCCTCACTGTAACACTGATATACCCACACCCCTCACTGCAACACTCTGATATACCCACACCCCTCACTGCAACACTGATATACCCCACACCCCTCACTGTAACTCTCTGATATACCCACACCCCTCACTGTAACACTGATATACCCCACACCCCTCACTGTAACACTGATATACCCACACCCCTCACTGCAACACTCTGATATACCCACACCCCTCACTGTAACACTGATATACCCACACCCCTCACTGTAACACTGATATACCCCACACCCCTCACTGTAACACTGATATACCCCACACCCCTCACTGCAACACTCTGATATACCCACACCCCTCACTGTAACACTGATATACCCACACCCCTCACTACAACACTCTGATATACCCACACCCCTCACTGTAATACTGATATACCCCACACCCTCACTGCAACACTCTGATATACCCACACCCCTCACTGTAACACTGATATACCCCACACCCCTCACTGTAACACTGATATACCCCACACCCCTCACTGTAACACTGATATACCCCACACCCCTCACTGTAACACTCTGATATACCCCACACCCCTCACTGTAACTCTCTGATACACCCACACCCCTCACTGTAACACTGATATACCCCACACCCCTCACTGTAACACTGATATACCACACACCCCTCACTGTAACACTGATATACCCCACACCCCTCACTGTAACACTCTGATATAGCCCACACCCCTCACTGTAACACTGATATACCCCACACCCCTCACTGTAACACTGATATACCCCACACCCCTCACTGCAACACTCTGATATACCCACACCCCTCACTGTAACACTGATATACCCACACCCCTCACTGCAACACTCTGATATACCCACACCCCTCACTGTAACACTGATATACCCCACACCCCTCACTGTAACACTGATATACCCACACCCCTCACTGCAACACTCTGATATACCCACACCCCTCACTGCAACACTGATATACCCCACACCCCTCACTGTAACTCTCTGATATACCCACACCCCTCACTGTAACACTGATATACCCCACACCCCTCACTGTAACACTGATATACCCACACCCCTCACTGCAACACTCTGATATACCCACACCCCTCACTGTAACACTGATATACCCACACCCCTCACTGTAACACTGATATACCCCACACCCCTCACTGTAACACTGATATACCCCACACCCCTCACTGCAACACTCTGATATACCCACACCCCTCACTGTAACACTGATATACCCACACCCCTCACTACAACACTCTGATATACCCACACCCCTCACTGTAACACTGATATACCCCACACCCTCACTGCAACACTCTGATATACCCACACCCCTCACTGTAACACTGATATACCCCACACCCCTCACTGTAACACTGATATACCCCACACCCCTCACTGTAACACTGATATACCCCACACCCCTCACTGTAACACTCTGATATACCCCACACCCCTCACTGTAACTCTCTGATACACCCACACCCCTCACTGTAACACTGATATACCCCACACCCCTCACTGTAACACTGATATACCACACACCCCTCACTGTAACACTGATATACCCCACACCCCTCACTGTAACACTCTGATATAGCCCACACCCCTCACTGTAACACTGATATACCCCACACCCCTCACTGTAACACTGATATACCCCACACCCCTCACTGCAACACTCTGATATACCCACACCCCTCACTGTAACACTGATATACCCACACCCCTCACTGCAACACTCTGATATACCCACACCCCTCACTGTAACACTGATATACCCACATCCCTCACTGTAACACTCTGATATACCCCACACCCCTCACTGTAACACTGATATACCCCACACCCCTCACTGTAACACTGATATACCCCACACCCCTCACTGTAACACTGATATACCCCACACCCCTCACTGTAACACTCTGATATACCCCACACCCCTCACTGTAACACTCTGATATACCCCACACCACTCACTGTAACACTGATATACCCCACACCCCGCACTGTAACACTCTGATATACCCCACACCCCGCACTGTAACACTGATATACCCCACACCCCTCACTGTAACACTGATATACCCCACACCCCTCACTGTAACACTGATATACCCCACACCCCTCACTGTAACACTGATATACCCCACACCCCTCACTGTAACACTCTGATATACCCCACGCCCCTCACTGTAACACTCTGATATACCCCACACCCCTCACTGTAACACTGATATACCCCACACCCCTGACTGTAACACTCTGATATACCCCACACCACTCACTGTAACTCTCTGATATACCCCACACCCCTCACTGTAACACTCTGATATACCCCACACCCCTCACTGTAACACTGATATACCCCACACCCCTCACTGTAACACTGATATACCCCACACCCCTCACTGTAACACTGATATACCCCACACCCCTCACTGTAACACTGATATACCCCACACCCCTCACTGTAACACTGATATACCCCCCAGCCCTCACTGTAACACTCTGATATACCCCACACCCCTCACTGTAACACTCTGATATACCCCACACCCCTCACTGTAACACTGATATACCCCACACCCCTCACTGTAACACTCTGATATACCCCACACCCCTCACTGTAACACTGATATACCCCACACCCCTCACTGTAACACTGATATACCACACACCCCTCACTGTAACACTGATATACCCCACACCCCTCACTGTAACACTGAAGACCCCACACCCCTCACTGTAACACTCTGATATACCCCACACCCCTCACTGTAACACTGATATACCCCACACCCCTCACTGTAACACTCTGATATACCCCACACCCCTCACTGTAACACTGATATGCCCACACCCCTCACTGTAACACTGATATACCCCACACCCCTCACTGTAACACTCTGATATACCCCACACCCCTCACTGTAACACTGATATACCCCACACCCCTCACTGTAACACTGATATACCCACACCCCTCACTGTAACACTGATATACCCCACACCCCTCACTGTAACACTCTGATATATCCCACACCCCTCACTGTAACATTGATATACCCCACACCCCTCACTGTAACACTGATATACCCCACACCCCTCACTGTAACACTGATATACCCCACACCCCTCACTGTAACACTGATATACCCCACACCCCTCACTGTAACACTCTGATATACCCCACACCCCTCACTGTAACACTGATATACCCCATACCCCTCACTGTAACACTCTGATATACCCCACACCCCTCACTGTAACACTGATATACCCCACACCCCTCACTGTAACACTGATATACCCCACACGCCTCGCTGCAACACTCTGATATACCCCACACCCCTCACTGTAACACTGATATACCCCACACCCCTCACTGTAACACTGATATACCCCACACCCCTCACTGTAACACTGATATACCCCACACCCCTCACTGTAACACTGATATACCCCACACCCCTCACTGTAACACTGATATACCCCACACCCCTCACTGTAACCCTGATATACCCCACACCCCTCACTGTAACACTCTGATATACCCCACACCCCTCACTGTAACACTGATATACCCCACACCCCTCACTGTAACACTCTGATATACCCCACACCCCTCACTGTAACACTCTGATATACCCACACCCCTCACTGTAACACTCTGATATACCCCACACCCCTCACTGTAACACTGATATACCCCACACCCCTCACTGTAACTCTCTGATATACCCCACACCCCTCACTGTAACACTCTGATATACCCCACACCCCTCACTGTAACACTGATATACCCCACACCCCTCACTGTAACACTGATATACCCCACACCCCTCACTGTAACACTCTGATATACCCCACACCCCTCACTGTAACACTGATATACCCCACACCCCTCCCTGTAACACTGATATACCCCACACCCCTCACTGTAACACTCTGATATACCCCACACCCCTCACTGTAACACTGATATACCCCACACCCCTCACTGTAACACTGATATACCTCACACCCCACACTGTAACACTGATATACCCCATACCCCTCACTGTAACACTGATATACCCCACACCCCTCACTGTAACACTGATATACCCCACACCCCTCACTGTAACACTCTGATATACCCCACACCCCTCACTGTAACACTCTGATATACCCCACACCCCTCACTGCAACACTCTGATATACCCCACACCCCTCACTGTAACACTCTGATATACCCCATACCCCTCACTGTAACACTCTGATATATCCCACACCCCTCACTGTAACACTCTGATATACCTCACACCCCTCACTGCAACACTATGATATACCCCACACCCCTCACTGTAACACTCTGATATACCCCACACCCCTCACTGTAACACACTGATATATCCCACACCCCTCACTGTAACACTCTGATATACCCCACACCCCTCACTGCAACACTCTGATATACCCCACACCCCTCACTGTAACACTCTGATATACCCCACACCCCTCACTGCAACACTCTGATATACCCCACACCCCTCACTGTAACACTCTGATATATCCCACACACCTCACTGTAACACTCTGATATACCCCACACCTCACTGTAACACTCTGATATACCCCACACCCCTCACTGTAACACTGATATACCCCACACCCCTCACTGCAACACTCTGATATACCCACACCCCTCACTGTAACACTGATATACCCCACACCCCTCACTGTAACACTGATATACCCCACACCCCTCACTGTAACACTGATATACCCCACACCCCTCACTGTAACACTCTGATATAGCCCACACCCCTCACTGTAACTCTCTGATACACCCACACCCCTCACTGTAACACTCTGATATACCCCACACCCCTCACTGTAACACTGATATACCCCACACCCCTCACTGTAACACTGATATACCCCACACCCCTCACTGTAACACTCTGATATAGCCCACACCCCTCACTGCAACACTCTGATATACCCCACACCCCTCACTGTAACACTCTGATATACCCCACACCCCTCACTGTAACACTGATATACCCCACACCCCTCACTGTAACACTGATATACCCCACACCCCTCACTGTAACACTCTGATATAGCCCACACCCCTCACTGTAACACTGATATACCCCACACCCCTCACTGCAACACTCTGATATACCCACACCCCTCACTGTAACACTGATATACCCACACCCCTCACTGCAACACTCTGATATACCCACACCCCTCACTGTAACACTGATATACCCACATCCCTCACTGTAACACTCTGATATACCCCACACCCCTCACTGTAACACTGATATACCCCACACCCCTCACTGTAACACTGATATACCCCACACCCCTCACTGTAACACTGATATACCCCACACCCCTCACTGTAACACTCTGATATACCCCACACCCCTCACTGTAACACTCTGATATACCCCACACCACTCACTTTAACACTGATATACCCCACACCCCGCACTGTAACACTCTGATATACCCCACACCCCGCACTGTAACACTGATATACCCCACACCCCTCACTGTAACACTGATATACCCCACACCCCTCACTGTAACACTGATATACCCCACACCCCTCACTGTAACACTGATATACCCCACACCACTCACTGTAACTCTCTGATATACCCCACACCCCTCACTGTAACACTCTGATATACCCCACACCCCTCACTGTAACACTCTGATATACCCCACACCCCTCACTGTAACACTGATATACCCCACACCCCTCACTGTAACACTGATATACCCCACACCCCTCACTGTAACACTCTGATATACCCCACACCCCTCACTGTAACACTGATATACCCCACACCCCTCACTGTAACACTGATATACCCCACAGCCCTCACTGTAACACTGATATACCCCACACCCCTCACTGTAACACTGATATACCCCACACCCTTCACTGTAACACTGATATACCCCCCAGCCCTCACTGTAACACTCTGATATACCCCACACCCCTCACTGTAACACTCTGATATACCCCACACCCCTCACTGTAACACTGATATACCCCACACCCCTCACTGTAACACTCTGATATACCCCACACCCCTCACTGTAACACTGATATACCCCATACCCCTCACTGTAACACTCTGATATACCCCACACCCCTCACTGTAACACTGATATACCCCACACCCCTCACTGTAACACTGATATACCCCACACGCCTCACTGCAACACTCTGATATACCCCACACCCCTCACTGTAACACTGATATACCCCACACCCCTCACTGTAACACTGATATACCCCACACCCCTCACTGTAACACTGATATACCCCACACCCCTCACTGTAACACTGATATACCCCACACCCCTCACTGTAACACTGATATACCCCACACCCCTCACTGTAACCCTGATATACCCCACACCCCTCACTGGAACACTCTGATATACCCCACACCCCTCACTGTAACACTGATATACCCCACACCCCTCACTGTAACACTCTGATATACCCCACACCCCTCACTGTAACACTCTGATATACCCACACCCCTCACTGTAACACTCTGATATACCCCACACCCCTCACTGTAACACTGATATACCCCACACCCCTCACTGTAACACTGATATACCCCACACCCCTCACTGTAACACTCTGATATACCCCACACCCCTCACTGTAACACTCTGATATATCCCACACCCCTCACCGTAACACTGTGATATACCCCACACCCCTCACTGCAACACTCTGATATACCCCATACCCCTCACTGTAACACTCTGATATATCCCACACCCCTCACTGTAACACTCTGATATACCCCACACCCCTCACTGCAACACTATGATATACCCCACACCCCTCACTGTAACACTGATATACCCCACACCCCTCACTGTAACTCTCTGATATACCCCACACCCCTCACTGTAACACTCTGATATACCCCACACCCCTCACTGTAACACTGATATACCCCACACCCCTCCCTGTAACACTGATATACCCCACACCCCTCACTGTAACACTCTGATATTCCCCACACCCCTCACTGTAACACTGAGATACCCCACACCCCTCACTGTAACACTGATATACCCCACACCCCACACTGTAACACTGATATACCCCATACCCCTCACTGTAACACTGATATACCCCACACCCCTCACTGTAACACTGATATACCCCACACCCCTCACTGTAACACTCTGATATACCCCACACCCCTCACTGTAACACTGATATATCCCACACCCCTCACTGTAACACTGATATACCCCACACCCCTCACTGCAACACTCTGATATACCCCACACCCCTCACTGTAACACTCTGATATACCCCACAACCTCACTGTAACACTGATATACCCCACACCCCTCACTGTAACACTGATATACCCCACACCCCTCACTGTAACACTGATATACCCCACACCCCTCACTGTAACACTGATATATCCCACACCCCTCACTGCAACACTCTGATATACCCCACACCCCTCACTGCAACACTCTGATATATCCCACACCCCTCACTGTAACACTCTGATATACCCCACACCCCTCAGTGTAACTCTCTGATATACCCAACACCCCTCACTGTAACACTCTGATATACCCCACACCCCTCACTGTAACATTCTGATATACCCACACCCCTCACTGTAACACTCTGCTTTACCCCACACCCCTCACTGTAACACTGATATACCCCACACCCCTCACTGTAACACTCTGATATACCCCACACCCCTCACTGTAACACTCTGATATACCCCACACCCCTCACTGTAACACTCTGATATACCCCATACCCCTCACTGTAACACTCTGATATATCCCACACCCCTCACTGTAACACTCTGATATACCCACACCCCTCACTGCAACACTATGATATACCCCACACCCCTCACTGTAACACTCTGATATACCCCACACCCCTCACTGTAACACACTGATATATCCCACACCCCTCACTGTAACACTCTGATATACCCCACACCCCTCACTGCAACACTCTGATATACCCCACACCCCTCACTGTAACACTCTGATATACCCCACACCCCTCACTGCAACACTCTGATATATCCCACACACCTCACTGTAACACTCTGATATACCCCACACATCACTGTAACACTCTGATATACCCCACACCCCTCACTGTAACACTGATATACCCCACACCCCTCACTGTAACACTGATATACCCCACACCCCTCACTGTAACACTGATATACCCCACACCCCTCACTGTAACACTGATATACCCCACACCCCTCACTGTAACACTGATCTACCCCACACCCTCACTGTAACACTGATATACCCCACACCCCTCACTGTAACACTGATATACCCCACACCCCTCACTGTAACACTCTGATATAGCCCACACCCCTCACTGTAACTCTCTGATACACCCACACCCCTCACTGTAACACTCTGATATACCCCACACCCCTCACTGTAACACTGATATACCCCACACCCCTCACTGTAACACTGATATACCCCACACCCCTCACTGTAACACTCTGATATAGCCCACACCCCTCACTGTAACACTGATATACCCCACACCCCTCACTGCAACACTCTGATATACCCCACACCCCTCACTGTAACACTCTGATATACCCCACACCCCTCACTGTAACACTGATATACCCCACACCCCTCACTGTAACACTGATATACCCCACACCCCTCACTGTAACACTCTGATATAGCCCACACCCCTCACTGTAACACTGATATACGCCACACCCCTCACTGCAACACTCTGATATACCCACACCCCTCACTGTAACACTGATATACCCACACCCCTCACTGCAACACTCTGATATACCCACACCCCTCACTGTAACACTGATATACCCACATCCCTCACTGTAACACTCTGATATACCCCACACCCCTCACTGTAACACTGATATACCCCACACCCCTCACTGTAACACTGATATACCCCACACCCCTCACTGTAACACTGATATACCCCACACCCCTCACTGTAACACTCTGATATACCCCACACCCCTCACTGTAACACTCTGATATACCCCACACCACTCACTGTAACACTGATATACCCCACACCCCGCACTGTAACACTCTGATATACCCCACACCCCGCACTGTAACACTGATATACCCCACACCCCTCACTGTAACACTGATATACCCCACACCCCTCACTGTAACACTGATATACCCCACACCCCTCACTGTAACACTGATATACCCCACACCACTCACTGTAACTCTCTGATATACCCCACACCCCTCACTGTAACACTCTGACATACCCCACACCCCTCACTGTAACACTCTGATATACCCCACACCCCTCACTGTAACACTGATATACCCCACACCCCTCACTGTAACACTGATATACCCCACATCCCTCACTGTAACACTCTGATATACCCCACACCCCTCACTGTAACACTGATATACCCCACACCCCTCACTGTAACACTGATATACCCCACACCCCTCACTGTAACACTGATATACCCCACACCCCTCACTGTAACACTGACATACCCCACACCCCTCACTGTAACACTGATATACCCCCCAGCCCTCACTGTAACACTCTGATATACCCCACACCCCTCACTGTAACACTCTGATATACCCCACACCCCTCACTGTAACACTGATATACCCCACACCCCTCACTGTAACACTCTGATATACCCCACACCCCTCACTGTAACACTGATATACCCCATACCCCTCACTGTAACACTCTGATATACCCCACACCCCTCACTGTAACACTGATATACCCCACACCCCTCACTGTAACACTGATATACCCCACACGCCTCACTGCAACACTCTGATATACCCCACACCCCTCACTGTAACACTGATATACCCCACACCCCTCACTGTAACACTGATATACCCCACACCCCTCACTGTAACACTGATATACCCCACACCCCTCACTGTAACACTGATATACCCCACACCCCTCACTGTAACACTGATATACCCCACACCCCTCACTGTAACCCTGATATACCCCACACCCCTCACTGTAACACTGATATACCCCACACCCCTCACTGTAACACTGATATATCCCACACCCCTCACTGCAACACTCTGATATACCCCACACCCCTCACTGCAACACTCTGATATATCCCACACCCCTCACTGTAACACTCTGATATACCCCACACCCCTCAGTGTAACTCTCTGATATACCCAACACCCCTCACTGTAACACTCTGATATACCCCACACCCCTCACTGTAACATTCTGATATACCCACACCCCTCACTGTAACACTCTGCTTTACCCCACACCCCTCACTGTAACACTGATATACCCCACACCCCTCACTGTAACACTCTGATATACCCCACACCCCTCACTGTAACACTCTGATATACCCCACACCCCTCACTGTAACACTCTGATATACCCCATACCCCTCACTGTAACACTCTGATATATCCCACACCCCTCACTGTAACACTCTGATATACCCACACCCCTCACTGCAACACTATGATATACCCCACACCCCTCACTGTAACACTCTGATATACCCCACACCCCTCACTGTAACACACTGATATATCCCACACCCCTCACTGTAACACTCTGATATACCCCACACCCCTCACTGCAACACTCTGATATACCCCACACCCCTCACTGTAACACTCTGATATACCCCACACCCCTCACTGCAACACTCTGATATATCCCACACACCTCACTGTAACACTCTGATATACCCCACACATCACTGTAACACTCTGATATACCCCACACCCCTCACTGTAACACTGATATACCCCACACCCCTCACTGTAACACTGATATACCCCACACCCCTCACTGTAACACTGATATACCCCACACCCCTCACTGTAACACTGATATACCCCACACCCCTCACTGTAACACTGATCTACCCCACACCCTCACTGTAACACTGATATACCCCACACCCCTCACTGTAACACTGATATACCCCACACCCCTCACTGTAACACTCTGATATAGCCCACACCCCTCACTGTAACTCTCTGATACACCCACACCCCTCACTGTAACACTCTGATATACCCCACACCCCTCACTGTAACACTGATATACCCCACACCCCTCACTGTAACACTGATATACCCCACACCCCTCACTGTAACACTCTGATATAGCCCACACCCCTCACTGTAACACTGATATACCCCACACCCCTCACTGCAACACTCTGATATACCCCACACCCCTCACTGTAACACTCTGATATACCCCACACCCCTCACTGTAACACTGATATACCCCACACCCCTCACTGTAACACTGATATACCCCACACCCCTCACTGTAACACTCTGATATAGCCCACACCCCTCACTGTAACACTGATATACGCCACACCCCTCACTGCAACACTCTGATATACCCACACCCCTCACTGTAACACTGATATACCCACACCCCTCACTGCAACACTCTGATATACCCACACCCCTCACTGTAACACTGATATACCCACATCCCTCACTGTAACACTCTGATATACCCCACACCCCTCACTGTAACACTGATATACCCCACACCCCTCACTGTAACACTGATATACCCCACACCCCTCACTGTAACACTGATATACCCCACACCCCTCACTGTAACACTCTGATATACCCCACACCCCTCACTGTAACACTCTGATATACCCCACACCACTCACTGTAACACTGATATACCCCACACCCCGCACTGTAACACTCTGATATACCCCACACCCCGCACTGTAACACTGATATACCCCACACCCCTCACTGTAACACTGATATACCCCACACCCCTCACTGTAACACTGATATACCCCACACCCCTCACTGTAACACTGATATACCCCACACCACTCACTGTAACTCTCTGATATACCCCACACCCCTCACTGTAACACTCTGATATACCCCACACCCCTCACTGTAACACTCTGATATACCCCACACCCCTCACTGTAACACTGATATACCCCACACCCCTCACTGTAACACTGATATACCCCACATCCCTCACTGTAACACTCTGATATACCCCACACCCCTCACTGTAACACTGATATACCCCACACCCCTCACTGTAACACTGATATACCCCACACCCCTCACTGTAACACTGATATACCCCACACCCCTCACTGTAACACTGATATACCCCACACCCCTCACTGTAACACTGATATACCCCCCAGCCCTCACTGTAACACTCTGATATACCCCACACCCCTCACTGTAACACTCTGATATACCCCACACCCCTCACTGTAACACTGATATACCCCACACCCCTCACTGTAACACTCTGATATACCCCACACCCCTCACTGTAACACTGATATACCCCATACCCCTCACTGTAACACTCTGATATACCCCACACCCCTCACTGTAACACTGATATACCCCACACCCCTCACTGTAACACTGATATACCCCACACGCCTCACTGCAACACTCTGATATACCCCACACCCCTCACTGTAACACTGATATACCCCACACCCCTCACTGTAACACTGATATACCCCACACCCCTCACTGTAACACTGATATACCCCACACCCCTCACTGTAACACTGATATACCCCACACCCCTCACTGTAACACTGATATACCCCACACCCCTCACTGTAACCCTGATATACCCCACACCCCTCACTGTAACACTCTGATATACCCCACACCCCTCACTGTAACACTGATATACCCCACACCCCTCACTGTAACACTCTGATATACCCCACACCCCTCACTGTAACACTCTGATATACCCACACCCCTCACTGTAACACTCTGATATACCCCACACCCCTCACTGTAACACTGATATACCCCACACCCCTCACTGTAACACTGATATACCCCACACCCCTCACTGTAACACTCTGATATACCCCACACCCCTCACTGTAACACTCTGATATATCCCACACCCCTCACCGTAACACTCTGATATACCCCACACCCCTCACTGCAACACTCTGATATACCCCATACCCCTCACTGTAACACTCTGATATATCCCACACCCCTCACTGTAACACTCTGATATACCCCACACCCCTCACTGCAACACTATGATATACCCCACACCCCTCACTGTAACACTGATATACCCCACACCCCTCACTGTAACTCTCTGATATACCCCACACCCCTCACTGTAACACTCTGATATACCCCACACCCCTCACTGTAACACTGATATACCCCACACCCCTCCCTGTAACACTGATATACCCCACACCCCTCACTGTAACACTCTGATATTCCCCACACCCCTCACTGTAACACTGATATACCCCACACCCCTCACTGTAACACTGATATACCCCACACCCCACACTGTAACACTGATATACCCCATACCCCTCACTGTAACACTGATATACCCCACACCCCTCACTGTAACACTGATATACCCCACACCCCTCACTGTAACACTCTGATATACCCCACACCCCTCACTGTAACACTGATATATCCCACACCCCTCACTGTAACACTGATATACCCCACACCCCTCACTGCAACACTCTGATATACCCCACACCCCTCACTGTAACACTCTGATATACCCCACACCCCTCACTGTAACACTGATATATCCCACACCCCTCACTGTAACACTGATATACCCCACACCCCTCACTGCAACACTCTGATATACCCCACACCCTCACTGTAACACTGATATACCCCACACCCCTCACTGTAACACTGATATACCCCACACCCCTCACTGTAACACTGATATACACCACACCCCTCACTGTAACACTGATATATCCCACACCCCTCACTGCAACACTCTGATATACCCCACACCCCTCACTGCAACACTCTGATATATCCCACACCCCTCACTGTAACACTCTGATATACCCCACACCCCTCAGTGTAACTCTCTGATATACCCAACACCCCTCACTGTAACACTCTGATATACCCCACACCCCTCACTGTAACATTCTGATATACCCACACCCCTCACTGTAACACTCTGCTTTACCCCACACCCCTCACTGTAACACTGATATACCCCACACCCCTCACTGTAACACTCTGATATACCCCACACCCCTCACTGTAACACTCTGATATACCCCACACCCCTCACTGCAACACTCTGATATACCCCACACCCCTCACTGTAACACTCTGATATACCCCATACCCCTCACTGTAACACTCTGATATATCCCACACCCCTCACTGTAACACTCTGATATACCCCACACCCCTCACTGCAACACTATGATATACCCCACACCCCTCACTGTAACACTCTGATATACCCCACACCCCTCACTGTAACACACTGATATATCCCACACCCCTCACTGTAACACTCTGATATACCCCACACCCCTCACTGCAACACTCTGATATACCCCACACCCCTCACTGTAACACTCTGATATACCCCACACCCCTCACTGCAACACTCTGATATACCCCACACCCCTCACTGTAACACTCTGATATATCCCACACACCTCACTGTAACACTCTGATATACCCCACACCTCACTGTAACACTCTGATATACCCCACACCCCTCACTGTAACACTGATATACCCCACACCCCTCATTGTAACACTGATATACCCCACACCCCTCACTGTAACACTGATATACCCCACACCCCTCACTGTAACACTGATATACCCCACACCCCTCACTGTAACACTGATCTACCCCACACCCTCACTGTAACACTGATATACCCCAAACCCCTCACTGTAACACTCTGATATACCCCACACCCCTCACTGTGACACTCTGATATACCCCACACCCCTCACTGTAACACTGATATACCCCACACCCCTCACTGTAACGCTCGGATATACCCCACACCCCTCACTGTAACACTGATATACCCCACACCCCTCACTGTAACACTCTGATATATCCCACACCCCTCACTGTAACACTCTGATATATCCCACACCCCTCACTGTAACACTGATATACCCCACACCCCTCACTGCAACACTCTAATATACCCCACACCCCTCACTGTAACACTCTGGTATACCCCACACCCCTCACTGTAACACTCTGATATACCCCACACCCCTCACTGTAACACTCTGATATATCCCACACCCCTCACTGTAACACTCTGATATACCCCACACCCCTCACTGTAACACTGATATACCCACACCCCTCACTGTAACACTGATATACCCCACACCCCTCACTGTAACACTGATATACCCCACACCCCTCACTGTAACACTCTGATATACCCCACACCCCTCACTGTAACACTCTGATATATCCCACACCCCTCACTGTAACACTGATATACCCCACACCCCTCACTGTAACACTGATATACCCCACACCCCTCACTGTAACACTCTGATATACCCCACACCCCTCACTGTAACACTGATATACCCCACACCCCTCACTGTAACACTCTGATATACCCCACACCCCTCACTGTAACACTGATATACCCCACACCCCTCACTGTAACACTCTGATATACCCCACACCCCTCGCTGTAACACTCTGATATACCCCACACCCCTCACTGTAACACTCTGATATAGCCCACACCCCTCACTGTAACACTCTGATATACCCCACACCCCTCACTGTAACACTGATATACCCCACACCCCTCACTGTAACAGATATACCCCACACCCCTCACTGTAACACTGATATACCCCACACCCCTCACTGTAACACTCTGATATACCCCACACCCCTCACTGTAACACTGATATACCCCACATCCCTCACTGTAACAGATATACCCCACACCCCTCACTGTATCACTGATATACCCCACACCCCTGACTGTAACACTCTGATATACCCCACACCCCTCACTGTAACACTGATATACCCCACACCCCTCACTGTAACATTCTGATATACCCCACACCCCTCACTGTAACACTGATATACCCCACACCCCTCACTGTAACACTCTGATATACCCCACATCCCTCACTGTAACAGATATACCCCACACCCCTCACTGTAACACTGATATACCCCACACCCCTCACTGTAACACTCTGATATACCCCACACCCCTCACTGTAACACTCTGATATACCCCATACTGCAACACTCTGATATACCCCACACCCCTCAGTGTAACACTCTGATATACCCCACACCCCTCACTGTAACACTGATATACCCCACACCCCTCACTGTAACACTGATATACCCCATACCCCTTACTGTAACACTGATATACCCCACACCCCTCACTGTAACACTGATATACCCCACACCCCTCACTGTAACACTGATATACCCCACACCCCTCACTGTAACACTCTGATATGCCCCACACCCCTCACTGTAACACTCTGATATACCCCATACCCCTTACTGTAACACTGATATACCCCACACCCCTCACTGTAACACTGATATACCCCACACCCCTCACTGTAACACTCTGATATACCCCACACCCCTCACTGTAACACTGATATAGCCCACACCCCTCACTGTAACACTGATATACCCCACACCACTCACTGTAACACTCTGATATACCCCACACCCCTCACTGTAACACTCTGATATACCCCACACCCCTCACTGTAACACTGATATACCCCACACCCCTCACTGTAACACTCTGATATACCCCACATCCCTCACTGTAACAGATATACCCCACACCCCTCACTGTAACACTGATATACCCCACACCCCTCACTGTAACACTCTGATATAGCGCACACCCCTCACTGCAACAGATATACCCCACACCCCTCACTGTAACACTGATATACCCCACACCCCTCACTGTAACACTCTGATATACCCCACACCCCTCACTGTAACACTCTGATATACCCCATACTGCAACACTCTGATATACCCCACACCCCTCAGTGTAACACTCTGATATACCCCACACCCCTCACTGTAACACTGATATACCCCACACCCCTCACTGTAACACTGATATACCCCATACCCCTTACTGTAACACTGATATACCCCACACCCCTCACTGTAACACACTGATATACCCCACACCCCTCACTGTAACACTGATATACCCCACACCCCTCACTGTAACACTGATATACCCCACACCCCTCACTGTAACACTCTGATATACCCCACACCCCTCACTGTAACACTCTGATATACCCCATACCCCTCACTGTAACACTCTGATATACCCCACACCCCTCACTGTAACAGTCTGATATACCCCACACCCCTCACTGTAACACTGATATACCCCACACCCCTCACTGTAACACTGATATACCCCACACCCCTCACTGTAACACTCTGATATACCCCACACCCCTCACTGTAACACTGATATAGCCCACACCCCTCACTGTAACACTGATATACCCCACACCACTCACTGTAACACTCTGATATACCCCACACCCCTCACTGTAACACTCTGATATACCCCACACCCCTCACTGTAACACTGATATACCCCACACCCCTCACTGTAACACTCTGATATACCCCACATCCCTCACTGTAACAGATATACCCCACACCCCTCACTGTAACACTGATATACCCCACACCCCTCACTGTAACACTCTGATATACCCCACACCCCTCACTGTAACACTCTGATATACCCCACTCCCCTCACAGTAACACTCTGATATACCCCCCACCCCTCACTGTAACACTGATATACCGCACACCCCTCACTGTAACACTCTGATATACCCCACGCCACTCACTATAACTCTCTGATATACCCCACACCCCTCAGTGTAACACTCTGATATACCCCACACCCCTCACTGTAACACTCTGATATACCCCACACCCCTCACTGTAACACTCTGATATACCCCACACCCCTCACTGTAACACTCTGATATACCCCACACCCCTCACTGTAACACTGATATACCCCACACCCCTCACTGTAACACTGATATACCCCACACCCCTCACTGTAACACTCTGATATACCCCACATCCCTCACTGTAACACTCTGATATACCCCACACCCCTCACTGTTACACTCTGATATACCCCACACCCCTCACTGTAACACTCTGATATACCCCACCCCTCACTGTAAAACTGATATACCCCCCACCCCTCACTGTAACACTCTGATATACCCTACACCCCTCACTGTAACACTGATATACCCCACACCCCTCACTGTTACACTCTGATATACCCCACACCCCTCACTGTAACACTCTGATATACCCCGCACCCCTCACTGTAACACTGATATACCCCCACCCCTCACTGTAACACTCTGATATACCCCACACCCCTCACTGTAACACTGATATACCCCCACCCCTCACTGTAACACTCTGATATACCCTACACCCCTCACTGTAACACTGATATACCCCACACCCCTCACTGTTACACTCTGATATACCCCACACCCCTCACTGTAACACTCTGATATGCCCCACACCCCTCACTGTTACACTCTGATATACCCCACACCCCTCACTGTAACACTCTGATATACCCCACCCCTCACTGTAACACTGATATACCCCCCACCCTCACTGTAACACTCTGATATACCCCACACCCCTCTCTGTAAGACTCTGATATACCCCACACCCTTCACTGTAACACTCTGATATACCCCACACCCCTCACTGTAATACTGATATACCAACACCCCTCACTGTAACACTGATATACCCCACACCCCTCACTGTAACACTGATATACCCACACCCCTCACTGTAACACTCTGATATACCCCACACCCCTCACTGTAACACTCTGATATACCCCACACCCCTCACTGTAACACTCTGATATACCCCACACCCCTCACTGTGACACTCTGATATACCCCACACCCCTCACTGTAACACTGATATACCCACACCCCTCACTGTAACACTGATATACCCCACACCCTCACTGTAACACTCTGATATACCCACACCCCTCACTGTAACACTCTGATATACCCCACACCCCTCACTGTAACACTGATATACCCCACACCCCTCACTGTAACACTGATATATCCCACACCCCTCACTGTAACACTCTGATATACCCCACATCCCTCACTGTAACACTCTGATATACCCCACACCCCTCACTGTTACACTCTGATATACCCCACACCCCTCACTGTAACACTCTGATATACCCCACCCCTCACTGTAAAACTGATATACCCCCCACCCCTCACTGTAACACTCTGATATACCCTACACCCCTCACTGTAACACTGATATACCCCACACCCCTCACTGTTACACTCTGATATACCCCACACCCCTCACTGTAACACTCTGATATACCCCGCACCCCTCACTGTAACACTCTGATATACCCCCCACCCCTCACTGTAACACTGATATACCCCACACCCCTCACTGTAACACTCTGATATACCCCACCCCTCACTGTAACACTGATATACCCCCACCCCTCACTGTAACACTCTGATATACCCTACACCCCTCACTGTAACACTGATATACCCCACACCCCTCACTGTTACACTCTGATATACCCCACACCCCTCACTGTAACACTCTGATATGCCCCACACCCCTCACTGTTACACTCTGATATACCCCACACCCCTCACTGTAACACTCTGATATACCCCACCCCTCACTGTAACACTGATATACCCCCCACCCTCACTGTAACACTCTGATATACCCCGCACCCCTCTCTGTAAGACTCTGATATACCCCACACCCTTCACTGTAACACTCTGATATACCCCACACCCCTCACTGTAATACTGATATACCAACACCCCTCACTGTAACACTGATATACCCACACCCCTCACTGTAACACTGATATACCCACACCCCTCACTGTAACACTCTGATATACCCCACACCCCTCACTGTAACACTCTGATATACCCCACACCCCTCACTGTAACACTCTGATATACCCCACACCCCTCACTGTGACACTCTGATATACCCCACACCCCTCACTGTAACACTGATATACCCACACCCCTCACTGTAACACTGATATACCCCACACCCTCACTGTAACACTGATATACCCCACACCCCTCACTGTAACACAGTGATATACCCCACACCCCTCACTGTAACACTCTGATATACCCACACCCCTCACTGTAACACTGATATACCCAACCCTCACTGTAACACTGATATACCCCACACCCCTCACTGTAACACTCTGATATACCCCACTCCCCTCACTGTAACACTCTGATATACCCCACACCACTCACTGTAACACTCTGATATACGCCACACCCCTCACTGTAACACTCTGATATACCCACACCCCTCACTGTAACACTGATATACCCCACACCCCTCACTGTAACACTGATATACCCCACACCCCTCACTGTAACACTGATATACCCCACACCCCTCACTGTAACACTCTGATATACCCCACACCCCTCACTGTAACACTCTGATATACCCCACACCCCTCACAGTAACACTCTGATATACCCACACCCCTCACTGTAACACTGATATACCACACACCCCTCACTGTATCACTGATATACCCCACACCCCTCACTGTAACACTGATATACCCCACACCCCTCACTGTAACACTCTGATATACCCCACACCCCTCACTGTAACACTCTGATATACCCCACACCCCTCACTGTAACACTGATATACCCCACACCCCTCACTGTAACACTGATATACCCCACACCCCTCACTGCAACACTCTGATATACCCCACACCCCTCACTGTAACACTGATATACCCCACACCCCTCACTGTAACACTCTGATATACCCCACACCCCTCAATATAACACTGATATATCCCACACCCCTCAATGCAACACTCCGATATACCACACACCCCTCACTGTAACACTCTGATATACCCCACACCCCTCACTGTAACACTGATATACCCCATACCCCTCACTGTAACACTGATATACCCCACACCTCTCACTGTAACACTCTGATATACCCCACACCCCTCAATGCAACACTCCGATATACCCCACACCCCTCACTGTAACACTCTGATATACCCCACACCCCTCAATGCAACACTCTGATATACCCCACACCCCTCACTGTAACACTGATATACCCCACACCCCTCACTGATATATCCCACACGCCTCACTGTAACACTCTGATATACCCCACACCCCTCACTGTAACACTCTGATATACCCCACACCCCTCACTGTAACACTCTGATATACCTCACACCCCTCACTGTAACACTCTGATATACCCCACACCCCTCAATGCAACACTCCGATATACCCCACACCCCTCACTGTAACACTCTGATATACCCCACACCCCTCACTGTAACACTCTGATATACCCCACACCCCTCAATGCAACACTTTGATATACCCCACACCCCTCACTGTAACACTCTGATATACCCCACACCCCTCACTGTAACACTCTGATATACCCCACACCCCTCACTGTGATATACCCCACACCCCTCAATGCAACACTTTGATATACCCCACACCCCTCACTGTAACACTGATATACCCCATACCCCTCACTGTAACACTCTGATATACCCCACACCCCGCACTGTAACACTCTGATATACCCCACACCCCTCACTGTAACACTCTGATATACCCCACACCCCTCTCTGTAACACTCTGATAGACCCCTCACTGTAACACTGTGATATACGCCACACCCCTCACTGTAACACTCTGATATACGCCACACCCCTCACTGTAACACTCTGATATACCCACACCCCTCACTGTAACACTGATATACCCCACACCCCTCACTGTAACACTGATATACCCCACACCCCTCACTGTAACACTGATATACCCCACACCCCTCACTGTAACACTCTGATATACCCCACACCCCTCACTGTAACACTCTGATATACCCCACACCCCTCACAGTAACACTCTGATATACCCACACCCCTCACTGTAACACTGATATACCACACACCCCTCACTGTAACACTGATATACCCCACACCCCTCACTGTAACACTGATATACCCCACACCCCTCACTGTAACACTCTGATATACCCCACACCCCTCACTGTAACACTCTGATATACCCCACACCCCTCACTGTAACACTGATATACCCCACACCCCTCACTGTAACACTGATATACCCCACACCCCTCACTGCAACACTCTGATATACCCCACACCCCTCACTGTAACACTGATATACCCCACACCCCTCACTGTAACACTCTGATATACCCCACAGCCCTCACTATAACACTGATATATCCCACACCCCTCAATGCAACACTCCGATATACCACACACCCCTCACTGTAACACTCTGATATACCCCACACCCCTCACTGTAACACTGATATACCCCATACCCCTCACTGTAACACTGATATACCCCACACCTCTCACTGTAACACTCTGATATACCCCACACCCCTCAATGCAACACTCCGATATACCCCACACCCCTCACTGTAACACTCTGATATACCCCACACCCCTCAATGCAACACTCTGATATACCCCACACCCCTCACTGTAACACTGATATACCCCACACCCCTCACTGATATATCCCACACGCCTCACTGTAACACTCTGATATACCCCACACCCCTCACTGTAACACTCTGATATACCCCACACCCCTCACTGTAACACTCTGATATACCTCACACCCCTCACTGTAACACTCTGATATACCCCACACCCCTCAATGCAACACTCCGATATACCCCACACCCCTCACTGTAACACTCTGATATACCCCACACCCCTCACTGTAACACTCTGATATACCCCACACCCCTCAATGCAACACTTTGATATACCCCACACCCCTCACTGTAACACTCTGATATACCCCACACCCCTCACTGTAACACTCTGATATACCCCACACCCCTCACTGTGATATACCCCACACCCCTCACTATAACACTCTGATATACCCCACACCCCTCACTGTAACACTGATATACCCCACACCCCTCACTGTAACACTCTGATATACCCCACACCCCGCACTGTAACACTCTGATATACCCCACACCCCTCACTGTAACACTCTGATATACCCCACACCCCTCACTGTAACACTCTGATAGACCCCTCACTGTAACACTGTGATATACGCCACACCCCTCACTGTAACACTGATATACCCCACACCCCTCACTGTAACACTCTGATATACCCCACACCCCTCACTGTAACACTGATATATCCCACACCCCTCACTGTAACACTCTGATATATCCCACACCCCTCACTGTAACACACTGATATATCCCACACCCCTCACTGTAACACACTGATATATCCCACACCCCTCACTGTAACACTCTGATATATCCCACACCCCTCACTGTAACACTCTGATATACCCCACACCCCTCACTGTAACACTCTGATATACCCCACACCCCTCACTGTAACACTCTGATATACCCCACACCCCTCACTGTAACACTCTGATATACCCCACACTCCTCACTGTAACACTGATATACCCCACACCCCTCACTGTAACACTGATATCCCCCACACCCCTCACTGTAACACTTTGATATAACCCACACCCCTCACTGTAACACTCTGATATACTCACACCCCTCACTGTAACACTCTGATATACCCCACACCCCTCACTGTAACACTCTGATATACCCACACCCCTCACTGTAACACTTTGATATACCCACACCCCTCACTGTAACACTCTGATATACCCCACACCCCTCACTGTAACACTCTGATGTACCCACACCCCTCACTGTAACACTCTGATGTACCCACACCCCTCACTGTAACACTCTGATATACCCCACACCCCTCACTGTAACACTCTGATATACCCCCCACCCCTCACTGTAACACTGATATACCCCACACCCCTCACTGTTACACTCTGATATTCCCCACACCCCTCACTGTAACACTCTGATATACCCCGCACCCCTCACTGTAACACTCTGATATACCCCCCACCCCTCACTTTAACACTGATATACCCCACACCCCTCACTGTAACACTCTGATATACCCCACCTCTCACTGTAACACTGATATACCCCCCACCCCTCACTGTAACACTCTGATATACCCTACACCCCTCATTGTAACACTGATATACCCCACACCCCTCACTGTTACACTCTGATATACCCCACACCCCTCACTGTAACACTCTGATATGCCCCACACCCCTCACTGTTACACTCTGATATACCCCACACCCCTCACTGTAACACTCTGATATACCCCACACCCCTCACTGTAAGACTCTGATATACCCCACACCCTTCACTGTAACACTCTGATATACCCCACACCCCTCACTGTAACACTGATATACCCACACCCCTCACTGTAACACTGATATACCCCACACCCCTCACTGTAACACTGATATACCAACACCCCTCACTGTAACACTCTGATATACCCCACACCCCTCACTGTAACACTCTGATATACCCCACACCCCTCACTGTAACACTCTGATATACCCCACACCCCTCACTGTAACACTCTGATATACCCCACACCCCTCACTGTAACACTGATATACCCACACCCCTCACTGTAACACTGATATACCCCACACCCCTCACTGTAACACTGATATACCCCACACCCCTCACTGTAACACAGTGATATACCCCACACCCCTCACTGTAACACTCTGATATACCCTACACCCCTCACTGTAACACTGATATACCCCACACCTCTCACTGTTACACTCTGATATACCCCACACCCCTCACTGTAACACTCTGCTATACCCCGCGCCCCTCACTGTAACACTCTGATATACCCCCCACCCCTCACTGTAACACTGATATACCCCACACCCCTCACTGTAACACTGATATACCCCACACCCCTCACTGTAACACTCTGATATACCCCACACCCCTCACTGTAAGATTCTGATATACCCCACACCCTTCACTGTAAAACTCTGATATACCCCACACCCCTCACTGTAACACTGATATACCCGCACCCCTCACTGTAACACTGATATACCCCACACCCCTCACTGTAACACTGATATACCCACACCCCTCACTGTAACACTCTGATATACCCCACACCCCTCACTGTAACACTCTGATATACCCCACACCCCTCACTGTAACACTCTGATATACCCCACACCCCTCACTGTAACACTCTGATATACCCCACACCCCTCACTGTAACACTGATATACCCACACCCCTCACTGTAACACTGATATACCCCACACCCCTCACTGTAACACTGATATACCCCACACCCCTCACTGTAACACAGTGATATACCCCACACCCCTCACTGTAACACTCTGATATACCCACACCCCTCACTTTAACACTGATATACCCAACCCTCACTGTAACACTGATATACCCCACACCCCTCACTGTAACACTCTGATATACCCCACTCCCCTCACTGTAACACTCTGATATACCCCACACCACTCACTGTAACACTCTGATATACGCCACACCCCTCACTGTAACAGTCTGATATACCCACACCCCTCACTGTAACACTGATATACCCCACACCCCTCACTGTAACACTGATATACCCCACACCCCTCACTGTAACACACTAATATACCCCACACCCCTCACTGTAACACTCTGATATACCCCACACCCCTCACAGTAACACTCTGATATACCCACACCCCTCACTGTAACACTGATATACCACACACCCCTCACTGTAACACTGATATACCCCACACCCCTCACTGTAACACTGATATACCCCACACCCCTCACTGTAACACTCTGATATACCCCACACCCCTCACTGTAACACTCTGATATACCCCACACCCCTCACTGTAACACTGATATACCCCACACCCCTCACTGTAACACTGATATACCCCACACCCCTCACTGCAACACTCTGATATACCCCACACCCCTCAATGTAACACTTATATACCCCACACCCCTCACTGTAACACTCTGATATACCCCACACCCCTCACTGTAACACTGATATACCCCACACCCCTCACTGCAACACTCTGATATACCCCACACCCCTCACTGTAACACTGATATACCCCACACCCCTCACTGTAACACTCTGATATACCCCACACCCCTCACTGTAACACTCTGATATACCCCACACCCCTCACTGTAACACTGATATACCCCACACCCCTCACTGTAACACTGATATACCCCACACCCCTCACTGCAACACTCTGATATACCCCACACCCCTCACTGTAACACTGATATACCCCACACCCCTCACTGTAACACTCTGATATACCCCACACCCCTCACTGTAACACTGATATACCCCACACCCCTCACTGTAACACTGATATACCCCACACCCCTCACTGTAACACTCTGATATACCCCACACCCCTCACTGTAACACTGATATACCCACACCCCTCACTGTAACACTGATATACCCCACACCTCTCACTGTAACACTCTGATATACCCCACACCCCTCAACGCAACACTCCGATATACCCCACACCCCTCACTGTAACACTCTGATATACCGCACACCCCTCAATGCAACACTCTGATATACCCCACACCCCTCACTGTAACACTGATATACCCCACACCACTCACTGATATATCCCACACCCCTCACTGTAACACTCTGATATACCCCACACCCCTCACTGTAACACTCTGATATACCCCACACCCCTCACTGTAACACTCTGGTATACCCCACACCCTTCACTGTAACACCCTGATATACCCCACACCCCTCACTGTAACACTGATATACCCCACACCCCTCACTGTAACACTCTGATATACTCCACACCCCTCACTGTAACACTGATATACCCCATACCCCTCACTGTAACACTCTGATATACCCCACACCCCGCACTGTAACACTCTGATATACCCCACACCCCTCACTGTAACACTCTGATATACCCCACACCCCTCACTGTAACACTGATATACCCCACACCCCTCACTGTAACACTGATATACCCCACACCCCTCACTGCAACACTCTGATATACCCCACACCCCTCACTGTAACACTGATATACCCCACACCCCTCACTGTAACACTCTGATATACCCCACACCCCTCACTGTAACACTGATATATCCCACACCCCTCAATGCAACACTCCGATATACCACACACCCCTCACTGTAACACTCTGATATACCCCACACCCCTCACTGTAACACTGATATACCCCACACCCCTCACTGTAACACTGATATACCCCACACCTCTCACTGTAACACTCTGATATACCCCACACCCCTCAATGCAACACTCCGATATACCCCACACCCCTCACTGTAACACTCTGATATACCCCACACCCCTCAATGCAACACTCTGATATACCCCACACCCCTCACTGTAACACTCTGATATACCCCACACCCCTCAATGCAACACTTTGATATACCCCACACCCCTCACTGTAACACTCTGATATACCCCACACCCCTCACTGTAACACTCTGATATACCCCACACCCCTCACTGTGATATACCCCACACCCCTCAATGCAACACTTTGATATACCCCACACCCCTCACTGTAACACTGATATACCCCATACCCCTCACTGTAACACTCTGATATACCCCACACCCCGCACTGTAACACTCTGATATACCCCACACCCCTCACTGTAACACTCTGATATACCCCACACCCCTCACTGTAACACTCTGATAGACCCCTCACTGTAACACTGTGATATACGCCACACCCCTCACTGTAACACTCTGATATACGCCACACCCCTCACTGTAACACTCTGATATACCCACACCCCTCACTGTAACACTGATATACCCCACACCCCTCACTGTAACACTGATATACCCCACACCCCTCACTGTAACACTGATATACCCCACACCCCTCACTGTAACACTCTGATATACCCCACACCCCTCACTGTAACACTCTGATATACCCCACACCCCTCACAGTAACACTCTGATATACCCACACCCCTCACTGTAACACTGATATACCACACACCCCTCACTGTAACACTGATATACCCCACACCCCTCACTGTAACACTGATATACCCCACACCCCTCACTGTAACACTCTGATATACCCCACACCCCTCACTGTAACACTCTGATATACCCCACACCCCTCACTGTAACACTGATATACCCCACACCCCTCACTGTAACACTGATATACCCCACACCCCTCACTGCAACACTCTGATATACCCCACACCCCTCACTGTAACACTGATATACCCCACACCCCTCACTGTAACACTCTGATATACCCCACAGCCCTCACTATAACACTGATATATCCCACACCCCTCAATGCAACACTCCGATATACCACACACCCCTCACTGTAACACTCTGATATACCCCACACCCCTCACTGTAACACTGATATACCCCATACCCCTCACTGTAACACTGATATACCCCACACCTCTCACTGTAACACTCTGATATACCCCACACCCCTCAATGCAACACTCCGATATACCCCACACCCCTCACTGTAACACTCTGATATACCCCACACCCCTCAATGCAACACTCTGATATACCCCACACCCCTCACTGTAACACTGATATACCCCACACCCCTCACTGATATATCCCACACGCCTCACTGTAACACTCTGATATACCCCACACCCCTCACTGTAACACTCTGATATACCCCACACCCCTCACTGTAACACTCTGATATACCTCACACCCCTCACTGTAACACTCTGATATACCCCACACCCCTCAATGCAACACTCCGATATACCCCACACCCCTCACTGTAACACTCTGATATACCCCACACCCCTCACTGTAACACTCTGATATACCCCACACCCCTCAATGCAACACTTTGATATACCCCACACCCCTCACTGTAACACTCTGATATACCCCACACCCCTCACTGTAACACTCTGATATACCCCACACCCCTCACTGTGATATACCCCACACCCCTCACTATAACACTCTGATATACCCCACACCCCTCACTGTAACACTGATATACCCCACACCCCTCACTGTAACACTCTGATATACTCCACACCCCTCACTGTAACACTGATATACCCCATACCCCTCACTGTAACACTCTGATATACCCCACACCCCGCACTGTAACACTCTGATATACCCCACACCCCTCACTGTAACACTCTGATATACCCCACACCCCTCACTGTAACACTCTGATAGACCCCTCACTGTAACACTGTGATATACGCCACACCCCTCACTGTAACACTGATATACCCCACACCCCTCACTGTAACACTCTGATATACCCCACACCCCTCACTGTAACACTGATATATCCCACACCCCTCACTGTAACACTCTGATATATCCCACACCCCTCACTGTAACACACTGATATATCCCACACCCCTCACTGTAACACACTGATATATCCCACACCCCTCACTGTAACACTCTGATATATCCCACACCCCTCACTGTAACACTCTGATATACCCCACACCCCTCACTGTAACACTCTGATATACCCCACACCCCTCACTGTAACACTCTGATATACCCCACACCCCTCACTGTAACACTCTGATATACCCCACACTCCTCACTGTAACACTGATATACCCCACACCCCTCACTGTAACACTGATATACCCCACACCCCTCACTGTAACACTTTGATATAACCCACACCCCTCACTGTAACACTCTGATATACTCACACCCCTCACTGTAACACTCTGATATACCCCACACCCCTCACTGTAACACTCTGATATACCCACACCCCTCACTGTAACACTTTGATATACCCACACCCCTCACTGTAACACTCTGATATACCCCACACCCCTCACTGTAACACTCTGATGTACCCACACCCCTCACTGTAACACTCTGATGTACCCACACCCCTCACTGTAACACTCTGATATACCCCACACCCCTCACTGTAACACTCTGATATACCCCCCACCCCTCACTGTAACACTGATATACCCCACACCCCTCACTGTTACACTCTGATATTCCCCACACCCCTCACTGTAACACTCTGATATACCCCGCACCCCTCACTGTAACACTCTGATATACCCCCCACCCCTCACTTTAACACTGATATACCCCACACCCCTCACTGTAACACTCTGATATACCCCACCTCTCACTGTAACACTGATATACCCCCCACCCCTCACTGTAACACTCTGATATACCCTACACCCCTCATTGTAACACTGATATACCCCACACCCCTCACTGTTACACTCTGATATACCCCACACCCCTCACTGTAACACTCTGATATGCCCCACACCCCTCACTGTTACACTCTGATATACCCCACACCCCTCACTGTAACACTCTGATATACCCTACACCCCTCACTGTAAGACTCTGATATACCCCACACCCTTCACTGTAACACTCTGATATACCCCACACCCCTCACTGTAACACTGATATACCCACACCCCTCACTGTAACACTGATATACCCCACACCCCTCACTGTAACACTGATATACCCACACCCCTCACTGTAACACTCTGATATACCCCACACCCCTCACTGTAACACTCTGATATACCCCACACCCCTCACTGTAACACTCTGATATACCCCACACCCCTCACTGTAACACTCTGATATACCCCACACCCCTCACTGTAACACTGATATACCCACACCCCTCACTGTAACACTGATATACCCCACACCCCTCACTGTAACACTGATATACCCCACACCCCTCACTGTAACACAGTGATATACCCCACACCCCTCACTGTAACACTCTGATATACCCTACACCCCTCACTGTAACACTGATATACCCCACACCTCTCACTGTTACACTCTGATATACCCCACACCCCTCACTGTAACACTCTGATATACCCCGCGCCCCTCACTGTAACACTCTGATATACCCCCCACCCCTCACTGTAACACTGATATACCCCACACCCCTCACTGTAACACTGATATACCCCACACCCCTCACTGTAACACTCTGATATACCCCACACCCCTCACTGTAAGATTCTGATATACCCCACACCCTTCACTGTAAAACTCTGATATACCCCACACCCCTCACTGTAACACTGATATACCCGCACCCCTCACTGTAACACTGATATACCCCACACCCCTCACTGTAACACTGATATACCCACACCCCTCACTGTAACACTCTGATATACCCCACACCCCTCACTGTAACACTCTGATATACCCCACACCCCTCACTGTAACACTCTGATATACCCCACACCCCTCACTGTAACACTCTGATATACCCCACACCCCTCACTGTAACACTGATATACCCACACCCCTCACTGTAACACTGATATACCCCACACCCCTCACTGTAACACTGATATACCCCACACCCCTCACTGTAACACAGTGATATACCCCACACCCCTCACTGTAACACTCTGATATACCCACACCCCTCACTTTAACACTGATATACCCAACCCTCACTGTAACACTGATATACCCCACACCCCTCACTGTAACACTCTGATATACCCCACTCCCCTCACTGTAACACTCTGATATACCCCACACCACTCACTGTAACACTCTGATATACGCCACACCCCTCACTGTAACAGTCTGATATACCCACACCCCTCACTGTAACACTGATATACCCCACACCCCTCACTGTAACACTGATATACCCCACACCCCTCACTGTAACACACTAATATACCCCACACCCCTCACTGTAACACTCTGATATACCCCACACCCCTCACAGTAACACTCTGATATACCCACACCCCTCACTGTAACACTGATATACCACACACCCCTCACTGTAACACTGATATACCCCACACCCCTCACTGTAACACTGATATACCCCACACCCCTCACTGTAACACTCTGATATACCCCACACCCCTCACTGTAACACTCTGATATACCCCATAACCCTCACTGTAACACTGATATACCCCACACCCCTCACTGTAACACTGATATACCCCACACCCCTCACTGCAACACTCTGATATACCCCACACCCCTCAATGTAACACTTATATACCCCACACCCCTCACTGTAACACTCTGATATACCCCACACCCCTCACTGTAACACTGATATACCCCACACCCCTCACTGCAACACTCTGATATACCCCACACCCCTCACTGTAACACTGATATACCCCACACCCCTCACTGTAACACTCTGATATACCCCACACCCCTCACTGTAACACTCTGATATACCCCACACCCCTCACTGTAACACTGATATACCCCACACCCCTCACTGTAACACTGATATACCCCACACCCCTCACTGCAACACTCTGATATACCCCACACCCCTCACTGTAACACTGATATACCCCACACCCCTCACTGTAACACTCTGATATACCCCACACCCCTCACTGTAACACTGATATACCCCACACCCCTCACTGTAACACTGATATACCCCACACCCCTCACTGTAACACTCTGATATACCCCACACCCCTCACTGTAACACTGATATACCCACACCCCTCACTGTAACACTGATATACCCCACACCTCTCACTGTAACACTCTGATATACCCCACACCCCTCAACGCAACACTCCGATATACCCCACACCCCTCACTGTAACACTCTGATATACCGCACACCCCTCAATGCAACACTCTGATATACCCCACACCCCTCACTGTAACACTGATATACCCCACACCACTCACTGATATATCCCACACCCCTCACTGTAACACTCTGATATACCCCACACCCCTCACTGTAACACTCTGATATACCCCACACCCCTCACTGTAACACTCTGGTATACCCCACACCCTTCACTGTAACACCCTGATATACCCCACACCCCTCACTGTAACACTGATATACCCCACACCCCTCACTGTAACACTCTGATATACTCCACACCCCTCACTGTAACACTGATATACCCCATACCCCTCACTGTAACACTCTGATATACCCCACACCCCGCACTGTAACACTCTGATATTCCCCACACCCCTCACTGTAACACTCTGATATACCCCACACCCCTCGCTGTAACACTGATATACCCCACACCCCTCACTGTAACACTGATATACCCCACACCCCTCACTGCAACACTCTGATATACCCCACACCCCTCACTGTAACACTGATATACCCCACACCCCTCACTGTAACACTCTGATATACCCCACACCCCTCACTGTAACACTGATATATCCCACACCCCTCAATGCAACACTCCGATATACCACACACCCCTCACTGTAACACTCTGATATACCCCACACCCCTCACTGTAACACTGATATACCCCACACCCCTCACTGTAACACTGATATACCCCACACCTCTCACTGTAACACTCTGATATACCCCACACCCCTCAATGCAACACTCCGATATACCCCACACCCCTCACTGTAACACTCTGATATACCCCACACCCCTCAATGCAACACTCTGATATACCCCACACCCCTCACTGTAACACTGATATACCCCACACCACTCACTGATATATCCCACACCCCTCACTGTAACACTCTGATATACCCCACACCCCTCACTGTAACACTCTGATATACCCCACACCCCTCACTGTAACACTCTGGTATACCCCACACCCTTCACTGTAACACCCTGATATACCCCACACCCCTCAATGTAACACTGATATACCCCACACCCCTCACTGTAACACTCTGATATTCTCCACACCCCTCACGGTAACACTGATATACCCCATACCCCTCACTGTAACACTCTGATATACCGCACACCCCGCACTGTAACACTCTGATATACCCCACACCCCTCACTGTAACACTCTGATATACGCCACACCCCTCACTGTAACACTTATATACCCCACACCCCTCACTGTAACACTCTGATATACCCCACACCCCTCACTGTAACACTGATATATCCCACACCCCTCACTGTAACACTCTGATATATCCCACACCCCTCACTGTAACACACTGATATATCCCACACCCCTCACTATAACACACTGATATATCCCACACCCCTCACTGTAACACTCTGATATATCCCACACCCCTCACTGTAACACTCTGATATATCCCACACCCCTCACTGTAACACTGATATACCCCACATCCCTCACTGTAACACTCTGATATACCCCACACCCTCACTGTAACACTCTGATATACCCCACACCCCGCACTGTAACTCTCTGATATACCCCACACCCCTCACTGTAACACTCTGATATACCCCACACCCCTCACTGTAACACTCTGATAGACCCCTCACTGTAACACTCTGATATACGCCACACCCCTCACTGTAACACTGATATACCCCACACCCCTCACTGTAACACTCTGATATACCCCACACCCCTCACTGTAACACTGATATACCCCACACCCCTCACTGTAACACTGATATACCCCACACCCCTCACTGTAACACTCTGATATACCCCACACCCCTCACTGTAACACTCTGATATACCCCACACCCCTCACAGTAACACTCTGATATACCCACACCCCTCACTGTAACACTGATATACCACACACCCCTCACTGTAACACTCTGATATACCCACACCCCTCACTGTAACACTGATATACCACACACCCCTCACTGTAACACTGATATACCCCACACCCCTCACTGTAACACTGATATACCCCACACCCCTCACTGTAACACTCTGATATACCCCACACCCCTCACTGTAACACTCTAATATACCCCACACCCCTCACTGTAACACTGATATACCCCACACCCCTCACTGTAACACTGATATACCCCACACCCCTCACTGCAACACTCTGATATACCCCACACCCCTCACTGTAACACTAATATACCCCACACCCCTCACTGTAACACTCTGATATACCCCACACCCCTCACTGTAACACTGATATATCCCACACCCCTCAATGCAACACTGATATACCCCACACCCCTCATTGTAACACTGATATACCCCACACCCCTCACTGCAACACTCTGATATACCCCACACCCCTCACTGTAACACTGATATACCCCACACCCCTCACTGTAACACTCTGATATACCCCACACCCCTCACTGTAACACTGATATATCCCACACCCCTCAATGCAACACTCCGATATACCACACACCCCTCACTGTAACACTCTGATATACCCCACACCCCTCACTGTAACACTGATATACCCCACACCCCTCACTGTAACACTGATATACCCCACACCTCTCACTGTAACACTCTGATATACCCCACACCCCTCAATGCAACACTCCGATATACCCCACACCCCTCACTGTAACACTCTGATATACCCCACACCCCTCAATGCAACACTCTGATATACCCCACACCCCTCACTGTAACACTGATATACCCCACACCACTCACTGATATATCCCACACCCCTCACTGTAACACTCTGATATACCCCACACCCCTCACTGTAACACTCTGATATACCCCACACCCCTCACTGTAACACTCTGGTATACCCCACACCCTTCACTGTAACACCCTGATATACCCCACACCCCTCAATGTAACACTGATATACCCCACACCCCTCACTGTAACACTCTGATATACTCCACACCCCTCACGGTAACACTGATATACCCCATACCCCTCACTGTAACACTCTGATATACCGCACACCCCGCACTGTAACACTCTGATATACCCCACACCCCTCACTGTAACACTCTGATATACGCCACACCCCTCACTGTAACACTTATATACCCCACACCCCTCACTGTAACACTCTGATATACCCCACACCCCTCACTCTAACACTGATATATCCCACACCCCTCACTGTAACACTCTGATATATCCCACACCCCTCACTGTAACACACTGATATATCCCACACCCCTCACTGTAACACACTGATATATCCCACACCCCTCACTGTAACACTCTGATATATCCCACACCCCTCACTGTAACACTCTGATATATCCCACACCCCTCACTGTAACACTGATATACCCCACATCCCTCACTGTAACACTCTGATATACCCCACACCCTCACTGTAACACTCTGATATACCCCACACCCTGCACTGTAACTCTCTGATATACCCCACACCCCTCACTGTAACACTCTGATATACCCCACACCCCTCACTGTAACACTCTGATAGACCCCTCACTGTAACACTCTGATATACGCCACACCCCTCACTGTAACACTGATATACCCCACACCCCTCACTGTAACACTCTGATATACCCCACACCCCTCACTGTAACACTGATATACCCCACACCCCTCACTGTAACACTGATATACCCCACACCCCTCACTGTAACACTGATATACCCCACACCCCTCACTGTAACACTCTGATATACCCCACACCCCTCACTGTAACACTCTGATATACTCCACACCCCTCACAGTAACACTCTGATATACCCACACCCCTCACTGTAACACTGATATACCACACACCCCTCACTGTAACACTGATATACCCCACACCCCTCACTGTAACACTGATATACCCCACACCCCTCACTGTAACACTCTGATATACCCCACACCCCTCACTGTAACACTCTCATATACCCCACACCCCTCACTGTAACACTGATATACCCCACACCCCTCACTGTAACACTGATATACCCCACACCCCTCACTGCAACACTCTGATATACCCCACACCCCTCACTGTAACTACTAATATACCCCACACCCCTCACTGTAACACTCTGATATACCCCACACCCCTCACTGTAACACTGATATATCCCACACCCCTCAATGCAACACTCCGATATACCACGCACCCCTCACTGTAACACTCTGATATACCCCACACCCCTCACTGTAACACTGATATACCCACACCCCTCACTGGAACACTGATATACCCCACACCTCTCACTGTAACACTCTGATATACCCCACACCCCTCAATGCAACACTCCGATATACCCCACACCCCTCACTGTAACACTGATATACCCCACACCACTCACTGATATATCCCACACCCCTCACTGTAACACTCTGATATACCCCACACCCCTCACTGTAACACTCTGATATACCCCACACCCCTCACTGTAACACTCTGGTATACCCCACAACCTTCACTGTAACACCCTGATATACCCCACACCCCTCACTGTAACACTGATATACCCCACACCCCTCACTGTAACACTCTGATATACTCCACACCCCTCACTGTAACACTGATATACCCCATACCCCTCACTGTAACACTCTGATATACCCCACACCCCGCACTGTAACACTCTGATATACCCCACACCCCTCACTGTAACACTCTGATATACCCCACACCCCTCACTGTAACACTGATATACCCCACACCCCTCACTGTAACACTGATATACCCCACACCCCTCACTGCAACACTCTGATATACCCCACACCCCTCACTGTAACACTGATCTACCCCACACCCCTCACTGTAACACTCTGATATACCCCACACCCCTCTCTGTAACACTGATATATCCCACACCCCTCAATGCAACACTCCGATATACCACACACCCCTCACTGTAACACTCTGATATACCCCACACCCCTCACTGTAACACTGATATACCCCACACCCCTCACTGTAACACTGATACACCCCACACCTCTCACTGTAACACTCTGATATACCCCACACCCCTCAATGCAACACTCCGATATACCCCACACCCCTCACTGTAACACTCTGATATACCCCACACCCCTCAATGCAACACTCTGATATACCCCACACCCCTCACTGTAACACTGATATACCCCACACCACTCACTGATATATCCCACACCCCTCACTGTAACACTCTGATATACCCCACACCCCTCACTGTAACACTCTGATATACCCCACACCCCTCACTGTAACACTCTGGTATACCCCACACCCCTCACTATAACACTGATATACCCCACACCCCTCACTGTAACACTCTGATATACCCCACACCCCTCAATGCAACACTCTGATATACCCCACACCCCTCACTGTAACACTGATATACCCCACACCACTCACTGATATACCCCACACCCCTCACTGTAACACTCTGATATACCCCACACCCCTCACTGTAACACTGATATACCCCACACCACTCACTGATATATCCCACACCCCTCAATGCAACACTCCGATATACCCCACACCCCTCACTGTAACACTCTGATATACCCCACACCCCTCAATGCAACACTCTGATATACCCCACACCCCTCACTGTAACACTGATATACCCCACACCACTCACTGATATATCCCACACCCCTCACTGTAACACTCTGATATACCCCACACCCCTCACTGTAACACTCTGATATACCCCACACCCCTCACTGTAACACTCTGGTATACCCCACACCCCTCACTATAACACTGATATACCCCACACCCCTCACTGTAACTCTCTGATATACCCCACACCCTTCACTGTAACACCCTGATATACCCCACACCCCTCACTATAACACTGATATACCCCACACCCCTCACTGTAACACTCTGATATACTCCACACCCCTCACTGTAACACTGATATACCCCATACCCCTCACTGTAACACTCTGATATACCGCACACCCCGGACTGTAACACTCTGATATACCCCACACCCCTCACTGTAACACTCTGATATACGCCACACCCCTCACTGTAACACTTATATACCCCACACCCCTCACTGTAACACTCTGATATACCCCACACCCCTCACTGTAACACTGATATATCCCACACCCCTCACTGTAACACTCTGATATATCCCACACCCCTCACTGTAACACACTGATATATCCCACACCCCTCACTGTAACACACTGATATATCCCACACCCCTCACTGTAACACTCTGATATATCCCACACCCCTCACTGTAACACTCTGATATATCCCACACCCCTCACTGTAACACTGATATACCCCACACCCCTCACTGTAACACTCTGATATACCCCACACCCTCACTGTAACACTCTGATATACCCCACACCCCGCACTGTAACTCTCTGATATACCCCACACCCCTCACTGTAACACTCTGATATACCCCACACCCCTCACTGTAACACTCTGATAGACCCCTCACTGTAACACTCTGATATACGCCACACCCCTCACTGTAACACTGATATACCCCACACCCCTCACTGTAACACTCTGATATACCCCACACCCCTCACTGTAACACTGATATACCCCACACCCCTCACTGTAACACTGATATACCCCACACCCCTCACTGTAACACTGATATACCCCACACCCCTCACTGTAACACTCTGATATACCCCACACCCCTCACTGTAACACTCTGATATACCCCACAGCAGTCACAGTAACACTCTGATATACCCACACCCCTCACTGTAACACTGATATACCCCACACCCCTCACTGTAACACTGATATACCCCACACACCTCACTGTAATACTGATATACCCCACACCCCTCACTGTAACACTCTGATATACCCCACACCCCTCACTGCAACAGTCTGATATACCCCACACCCCTCACTGTAACACTGATATACCCCACACCCCTCACTGTAACACTGATATACCCCACACCCCTCACTGTAACACTCTGATATACCCCACACCCCTCACTGTAACACTCTGATATACCCCACACCCCTCACTGTAACACTTATATACCCCACACCCCTCACTGTAACACTGATATACCCCACACCCCTCACTGTAACACTCTGATATACCCCACACCCTCACTGTAACACTCTGATATACCCCACACCCCTCACTGTAACTCTGATATACCCCACACCCCTCACTGTAACACTCTGATATACCCCACACCCCTCACTGTAACTCTGATATACCCCACACCCCTCACTGTAACACTCTGATATACCCCACACCCCTCACTGTAACACTCAGATATACCCCACACCCCTCACTGTAACACTCTGATATACCCCACACCCCTCACTGTAACACACTGATATATCCCACACCCCTCACTGTAACACTCTGATATACCCCACACCCCTCACTGTAACTCTGATATACCCCACACCCCTCACTGTAACACTCTGATATACCCCACACCCCTCACTGTAACACTCTGATATACCCCACACCCCTCACTGTAACACTCTGATATACCCCACACCCCTCACTGTAACACTCTGATATATCCCACACCCCTCACTGTAACACACTGATATATCCCACACCCCTCACTGTAACACTCTGATATACCCCACACCCCTCACTGTAACTCTGATATACCCCACACCCCTCACTGTAACACTCTGATATACCCCACACCCCTCACTGTAACTCTGATATACCCCACACCCCTCACTGTAACACTCTGATATACCCTACACCCCTCACTGTAACACTCTGATATACCCCACACCCCTCACTGTAACACTCTGATATACCCCACACCCCTCACTGTAACACACTGATATATCCCACACCCCTCACTGTAACACTCTGATATATCCCACACCCCTCACTGTAACACACTGATATATCCCACACCCCTCACTGTAACACTCTGATAGACCCCTCACTCTTACACTCTGATATACGCCACACCCCTCACTGTAACACTGATATACCCCACACCCCTCACTGTAACACTCTGATATACCCCACACCCCTCACTGTAACACTGATATATCCCACACCCCTCACTCTAACACTCTGATATATCCCACACCCCTCACTGTAACACACTGATATATCCCACACCCCTCACTGTAACACACTGATATATCCCACACCCCTCACTGTAACACTCTGATATATCCCACACCCCTCAGTGTAACACACTGATATATCCCACACCCCTCACTGTAACACTCTGATATATCCCACACCCCTCACTGTAACACACTGATATATCCCACACCCCTCACTGTAACACTCTGATATATCCCACACCCCTCACTGTAACACTCTGATATAGCCCACACCCCTCACTGTAACACTGATATACCCCACACCCCTCACTGTAACACTCTGGTATACCCCACACCCTCACTGTAACACTCTAATATACCCCACACCCCGCACTGTAACACTCTGATATACCCCACATCCCTCACTGTAACACTCTGACATATCCCACACCCCTCACTGTAACACTTATATACCCCACACCCCTCACTGTAACACTGATATACCCCACACCCCTCACTGTAACACTGATATACCCACACCCCTCACTGTAACACTCTGATATACCCCACACCCCGCACTGTAACACTTATATACCCCACACCCCTCACTGTAACACTGATATACCCCACACCCCTCACTGTAACACTTATATACCCCAAACCCCTCACTGTAACACTGATATACCCCACACCCCTCACTGTAACACTGATATACCCACACCCCTCACTGTAACACTCTGATATACCCCACACCCCGCACTGTAACACTCTGATATACCCCACACCCCTCACTGTAACACTCTGATGTACCCCACACCCCTCACTGTAACACTCTGATATACCCCACACCCCTCACTGTAACACTCTGATATACCCCACACCCCTCACTGTAACACTGATATATCCCACACCCCTCACTCTAACACTCTGATATATCCCACACCCCTCACTGTAACACACTGATATATCCCACACCCCTCACTGTAACACACTGATATATCCCACACCCCTCACTGTAACACTCTGATATATCCCACACCCCTCACTGTAACACTCTGATATATCCCACACCCCTCACTGTAACACTGATATACCCCACACCCCTCACTGTAACACTCTGATATACCCCACACCCTCACTGTAACACTCTGATATACCCCACACCCCGCACTGTAACACTCTGATATACCCCACACCCCTCACTGTAACACACTGATATACCCCACACCCCTCACTGTAACACTCTGATATACCCCACACCCCTCACTGTAACACTCTGAAATACCCCACACCCCTCACTGTAACACTGATATACCCCACACCCCTCACTGTAACACTCTGATATACCCCACACCCCTCACTGTAACACTGATATACCCCACACCCCTCACTGTAACACTGATATACCCCACACCCCTCACTGTAACACTCTGATATATCCCACACCCCTCACTGTAACACTGATATATCCCACACCCCTCACTGTAACACTCTGATATATCCCACACCCCTCACTGTAACACTGATATACCCCACACCCCTCACTGTAACACTGATATACCCCACACCCCTCACTGTAACACTGATATACTCCACACCCCTCACTGTAACACTGATATACCCCACACCCCTCACTGTAACACTGATATACTCCACACCCTCACTGTAACACTCTGATATACCCCACACCCCTCACTGTAACATTCTGATACACACCACACCCCTCACTGTAACACTGATATACCCCACACCCCTCACTGTAACATTCTGATACACACCACACCCCTCACTGTAACACTGATATACCCCACACCCCTCACTGTAACACTCTGATATACCCCACACCCCTCACTGTAACACTCTGATATACCCCACACCCCTCACTGTAACACTGATATACGCCACACCCCTCACTGTAATGCTGATACACCCCACACCCCTCACTTTAACACTCTGATATACCCCACACCCCTCACTGTAACACTGATATACCCCACACCCCTCACTGTAACACTGATATACACCACACCCCTCACTGTAACAGTCTGATATACCCCACACCCCTCACTGTAACACTCTGATATACCCACACCCCTCACTGTAACACTCTGATATACCCACACCCCTCACTGTAACACTGATATACTCCACACCCCTCACTGTAACACACTGATATACCCCACACCCCTCACTGTAACACTGATATACCCCACACCCCTCACTGTAACACACTGATATACCCCACACCCCTCACTGTAACACTCTGATATGCTTCACCCTGCTGCAAAAGTACAGGGAGGGTGTATTGTCTAAAAACTGTTCTCTTCATACTTAGGAGAAAACGAAGGTGCTCGCAACGAAGCAGAGAGAATGGTAAGTACATGGCTGAACCTGTTTGTGTTGTTGAAGTGATTATGAAACGAAATGTGCTGACCGGGGCACTCCCTCAGTACTGACCCTCTGACAGTGCAGCACTCCCTCAGTACTGACCCTCTGACAGTGCGGCACTCCCTCGGTACAGACTCTCTGACAGTGCGGCACTCCCTCAGTACTGACCCTCTGACAGTGCGGCACTCCCTCAGTACTGACCCTCTCACAGTGCAGCACTCCCTCAGTACTGACCCTCTGACTGTGCGGCACTCCCTCAGTACTGACCCTCTGACAGTGCAGCACTCCCTCAGTACTGACCCTCTGACAGTGCAGCACTGCCTCAGTACTGACCCTCTGACAGTGCGGCACTCCCTCAATACTGACCCTCTGACAGTGCAGCACTCCCTCAGTACTGACTCTCTGACAGTGCGGCACTCCCTCAGTACTGACCCTCTGACAGTGCAGCGCTCCCTCAGTACTGACCCTCTTACAGTGCGGCACTCGCTCAGTACTGACCCTCTTACAGTGCGGCACTCCCTCAGTACTGACCCTCTGACAGTGCTGCACTCCCTCAGTACTGACCCTCTGACAGTGCGGCACTCCCTCGGTACTGACCCTCTGACAGTGCGGCATTCCCTCAGTACTGACCCTCTGACAGTGCGGCGCTCCCTCAGTACTGACCCTCTTACAGTGTAGCACTCCCTCAGTACTGACCCTCTGACAGTGCGGAGCTCCCTCAGTACTGACCCTCTGACAGTGCAGCACTCCCTCAGTACTGACCCTCTGACAGTGCAGCACTGCCTCAGTACTGACCCTCTGACAGTGCGGCACTCCCTCAATACTGACCCTCTGACAGTGCAGCACTCCCTCAGTACTGACTCTCTGACAGTGCGGCACTCCCTCAGTACTGACCCTCTGACAGTGCAGCGCTCCCTCAGTACTGACCCTCTTACAGTGCGGCACTCGCTCAGTACTGACCCTCTTACAGTGCGGCACTCCCTCAGTACTGACCCTCTGACAGTGCTGCACTCCCTCAGTACTGACCCTCTGACAGTGCGGCACTCCCTCGGTACTGACCCTCTGACAGTGCGGCATTCCCTCAGTACTGACCCTCTGACAGTGCGGCGCTCCCTCAGTACTGACCCTCTTACAGTGTAGCACTCCCTCAGTACTGACCCTCTGACAGTGCGGAGCTCCCTCAGTACTGACCCTCTGACAGTGCAGCACTCCCTCAGTACTGACCCTCTGACAGTGCGGCATTCCCTCAGTAGTGACCCTCTGACAGTGCGGCGCTCCCTCAGTACTGACCCTCTGTCAGTGCAGCACTCCCTCAGTACTGACACTCTGACAATGCGGCACTCCCTCAGTACTGACCCTCTGACAGTGCGGAGCTCCCTCAGTACTGACCCTCTGACAGTGCGGCACTCCCTCAGTACTGACCCTCTGACAGTGCAGCACTCCCTCAGTACTGACCCTCTGACAGTGCGGCACTCCCTCAGTACTGACCCTCTGACAGTGCAGCACTCCCTCAGTACTGACCCTCTGACAGTGCAGCACTCCCTCAGTACTGACCCTCTGACTGTGCAGCACTCCCTCAGCACTGACCCTCTGACAGTGCAGCTCTCCCTCAGTACTGACCCTCTGACAGTGCAGCACTCCCTCAGTACTGACCCTCTGACAGTGCAGCACTCCCTCAGTACTGACCCTCTGACTGTGCAGCACTCCCTCAGCACTGACCCTCTGACAGTGCAGCTCTCCCTCAGTACTGACCCTCTGACAGTGCAGCTCTCCCTCAGTACTGACCCTCTGACAGTGCAGCACTCCCTCAGTACTGACCCTCTGACAGTGCGGCACCCCCTCAGTACAGACCCTCTGACAGTGCAGCACTCCCTCAGTACTGACCCTCTGACAGTGCGGCGCTCCCTCAGTACTGACCCTCTGACAGTGCGGCACTCCCTCAGTACTGACCCTCTGACAGTGCGGCACTCCCTCAGTACTGACCCTCTGACAGTGCGGCACTCCCTCAGTACTGACCCTCCGACAGTGCGGCACTCCCTCAGTACTGACCCTCTTACAGTGCGGCACTCGCTCATTACTGCATTGCGAGTGTCAAGCCTGATTACGTTCAGCCATGGCTCAGTGGGCAGCACTCCTGCCTCTCGGCTAGCCGTGTGTCCAATTCCCTCAGCAGAGACATAATCAGAACATAATAACTCGGAGCAGGAGTAGACCATCTGGCCCCTCGAGCCTGCTCCGCCATTCAATGAGATCGTGGTGATCTTTTTGTGGAGTCAGCTCCACTTACCTCCCCGCTCACCCTAACCCTTAATCCCTTTACTGTTGAAAAATCTATCTTTGTCTTAAAAACATCCAATGGGGTAGCCTCAACTGCTTCACTCGGCAGGGAATTCCACAGATTCACAACCCTTTGGGTGAAGAAGCTCCTCCTCAACTCAGTCCCAAATCTGCTCCCCCTTATTTTGAGGCTATGCCCCCTGGTTCTAGTTTCACTTGGGAGTTGAAACAACCTCCCTTTGTGGCTCAGTATTGGACTTCATTCTGTAAAGCTCCTGTGAAGGATTTTGGGACGTTTCATTACATTAAATATGCTATATAAGTATAAGTTGTTGGGCTTTGTGGAGTTAGCTATATACAAATTGGCTGCTGTGTTTTCTCTATTACAACAGCTACTGCACTTGCTGACTATTTCAATAGCTGTAAAGTTGCTATTGAAATTCCGGCCGTCTCAAGCAACGGGCCAGAGTCAACCAGAGTTAAAAAGTACGACAAATTGCATCACGTTGGCACATGGATACTGTTGGTGACTTGGGGAATATAGGGCGGGATTCTCCAATAATGGTGCTATATCCCCACTGCAGCCAATCACATTGTAGCTCCTTCCACGTGTGACCAAGAGTTAGTAGTGTCCTTGTGGTGGTGTGTTTGACTGGAGCTGAAAACGTGACGGCTGCATTTTGCTCTAAAGTGCTGCCCTCAGCATGCGTCTGTAACTATGTGAGTACAGAGCCTGATGGTCTGTGAGAGATTCAGGGCTGGGAGTGTCTCCCACATCTCAGCTCTCACTCACTGAAAGTGGACAGAGTATTCCCGCAGGAGTACTGTCCAATTCTGGGCGCCGCACATCTGCAAAGATGTCAAGAGGATGAGGAGGAGATTTACTGGAATGTTACCAGCCACACGAATCTCCGGTTACCTGGAGAGAATGGAGAAGCTGGCCTTGTTTTCCTTCAAACACAGAAGATTAGGGGGAGATTTGATAAGAGATGTTCAAAATTATGAAGGATTTGGTGAGAGTAAATAAGGAGAAAGTATCTCCCTGTAACTCGAGGATACAGATTTCAGGCAATTGGCAAAAGACCCAGAGGCGACTTAACAACGAAACCTGGTGCAGGGAGTTGTTGTGAGTTGTAGTGGGCTGGAGTGCACTATCTGTACTGAGTGGAAGCAGGTTCAATAATAATAAAGAGAAGAACTCAATAAATTATTGCAGAGGGACAAGATGCCATGTTACGGGCAAAGAGCAGAGGGATGGGACTAACTGGGACTTATTGGATAGTTCTAGCAAAGGGCCAGCACAGAGGGCTGAATGGCCTCCTTGTGCCAGATCATTCCATGGATCAGCTTCACTCCCCACTTTGCATGAAGTGTAATTTCCTTGTTTTGCCTCTGTTTTGTCTGCACGCTGCTCTGACCGACCTCAATTATTTGATGTTTCCTATGACTGTCAGTGAGAACAATGGAGACGTCGCTGTCATCAAAATGGCCGAGCTGATCCCGGGCCTGCAGCCTCTCATTTACTGGATGTCCAATTCCATTGAACTGCTGCACTTCATTCAACAGGAGGTTCCCATACTGTTAACATGGGAGCAACACATGGATCAGTATGGTGAGTGTACACACAACTCTGCACAGGGTCACAAGTCTGTGCACAGGCTCGCACACATGCGCACAGGGTCACATGTGTGCGCACAGGGTCACACGCGTGCGCACAGGGTCACACATGACTCTGCACAACGTCACACATGACTGCACAGGCTCACACATGACTCTGCACAGGGTCGCACATAATTCTGCACAGGGTCACACGCGTGTGCACAGGGTCACACGTAATTCTGCACAGGGTCACACACGTGTGCACAGGGTCTCACATAATTCTGCACAGGGTCACACGCGTGTGCACAGGGTCACACATAATTCTGCACAGGGTCACACGCGTGTGCACAGGGTCTCACATAATTCTGCACAGGGTCACACATAACCATACAGTCTGACACTCGCACTCAGTTTTGATGGGATGTACTGTTTGAGCGATTGTGGGTAACCAGCATTGAGATGAAAATGTTTGATGACTATATTTGACCTGATTATCCTATCTCCACAGCTTGCCATAACGATCAGTTCTCATCCACCAAGGCAGCCAGTGAAGAGGCCATGACCGTGCTGGAAGAGGTCATCATGTTCACCTTTCAGCAGTCAGTCTACTACCTCACCAAGGTCAGTGTCTTCCCTTCTGACAATCTGACCCTGCCCCTGGGCCCCATTCTGTCAAACATCGCCAGGGTGCTGCGTTGTGGGGGTGGCAGAGGGACATCTAATGTGACAGTATTTGCAGACATAAGTGAAACTGGACTTCTTGCCATTACAGAAGAAAATCTATCTTTTGGGGGCTGTCACAATGCTGACACGTTTTGATAAACTAAACTGTGACTCAGTAGATGAGACTGAGGGAGTGCTTCACTGTCAGAGGGTCAGTACTGAGGGAGCTGCACTGTCAGAGAGTCAGTACTGAGGGAGCACTGCACTGTCAGAGGGTCAGTACTGAGGGAGTGCTGCACTGTCAGAGGGTCAGTACTGAGGGAGTGCCGCACTGTCAGAGGGTCAGTACTGAGGGAGTGCTGCACTGTCAGAGGGTCAGTACTGAGGGAGTGCCGCACTGTCAGAGGGTCAGTACTGAGGGAGTGCAGCACTGTCAGATGGTCAGTACTGAGGTAGCGCTGCACTGTCAGAGGGTCAGTACTGAGGGAGTGCTGCACTGTCCGAGGGTCAGTACTGAGGGAGTGCTGCATTGTCAGAGGGTCAGTACTGAGGGAGTGCTGCATTGTCAGAGGGTCAGTACTGAGGGAGCGCTGCACTGTCAGAGGGTCAGTACTGAGGGAGTGCAGCACTGTCAGAGGGTCAGTACTGAGGGAGCGCTGCCCTGTCAGAGGGTCAGTACTGAGGGAGTGCTGCACTGTCCGAGGGTCAGTACTGAGGGAGCACTGCACTGTCAGAGGGTCAGTACTGAGGGAGTGCTGCACTGTCAGAGGGTCAGTACTGAGGGAGTGCCGCACTGTCAGAGAGTCATTACTGAGGGAGCTGCACTGTCAGAGGGTCAGTACTGAGGGAGTGCTGCACTTTCAGAGGGTCAGTACTGAGTGAGTGCTGCATTCTCAGAGGGTCAGTACTGAGGGAGGGCTGCACTGTCAGAGGGTCAGTACTGAGGGAGTGCTGCACTGTCAGAGGGTCAGTACTGAGGGAGTGCTGCACTGTCAGAGAGTCATTACTGAGGGAGCTGCACTGTCAGAGGGTCAGTACTGAGGGAGTGCCGCACTGTCAGAGGGTCAGTACTGAGGGAATGCTGCACTGTCAGAGGGTCAGTACTGAGGGAGTGCTGCACTGTCAGAGGGTCAGTACTGAGGGAGTGCTGCACTGTCAGAGGGTCAGTACTGAGGGAATGCTGCACTGTCAGAGGGTCAGTACTGAGGGAGTGCTGCACTGTCAGAGGGTCAGTACTGAGGGAGTGCTGCACTGTCAGAGGGTCAGTACTGAGGGAGCACTGCACTGTCAGAGGATCAGTACTGAGGGAGTGCTGCACAGTCAGAGGGTCAGTACTGAGGGAGTGCTGCACAGTCAGAGGGTCAGTACTGAGGGAGTGCTGCACTGTCAGTGGGTCAGTACTGAGGGAGTGCCGCACTGTCAGAGGGTCAGTACTGAGGGAGTGCTGCACTGTCAGAGGGTTAGTACTGAGGGAGTGCTGCACTGCCAGTGGGTCAGTACTGAGGGAGTGCTGCACTGTCAGAGGGTCAGTACTGAGGGAATGCCGCACTGTCAGAGGGTCAGTACTGAGGGAGTGTCGCACTGCCAGAGGGTCAGTTCTGAGGGAGTGCTGCACTGTCAGAGGGCCAGTACTGAGGGAGTGCCGCACTGTCAGAGGGTCAGTACTGAGGGAGTGCTGCACTGTCAGAGGGTCAGTACTGAGGGATGCTGCATTGTCAGAGGGTCAGTACTGAGGGAGCGCTGCACTGTCAGAGGGTCAGTACTGAGGGAGTGCTGCACTGTCCGAGGGTCAGTACTGAGGGAGTGCTGCATTGTCAGAGGGTCAGTACTGAGGGAGCGCTGCACTGTCAGAGGGTCAGTACTGAGGGAGTGCAGCACTGTCAGAGGGTCAGTACTGAGGGAGCGCTGCCCTGTCAGAGGGTCAGTACTGAGGGAGTGCTGCACTGTCCGAGGGTCAGTACTGAGGGAGCACTGCACTGTCAGAGGGTCAGTACTGAGGGAGTGCTGCACTGTCAGAGGGTCAATACTGAGGGAGTGCCGCACTGTCAGAGAGTCATTACTGAGGGAGCTGCACTGTCATAGGGTCAGTACTGAGTGAGTGCTGCATTGTCAGAGGGTCAGTACTGAGGGAGCGCTGCACTGTCAGAGGGTCAGTACTGAGGGAGTGCAGCACTGAGGGAGTGCAGCACTGTCAGAGGGTCAGTACTGAGGGAGCGCTACACTGTCAGAGGGTCAGTACTGAGGGAGTGCTGCACTGTCAGAGGGTCAGTACTGAGGGAGTGCCGCACTGTCAGAGGGTCAGTACTGAGGGAGTGCCACACTGTCAGAGGGTCAGTACTGAGGGAGTGCTGCACTGTCAGAGGGTCAGTACTGAGGGAGTGCTGCACTGTCAGAGAGTCAGTACTGAGGGAGTGCTGCACTGTCAGAGGGTCAGTGCTGAGGGAGTGCCGCACTGTCAGAGGGTCAGTACTGAGGGAGTGCTGCACTGTCAGAGGGTCAGTACTGAGGGAGTGCTGCACTGTCAGAGGGTCAGTACAGAGGGAGTGCCGCACTGTCAGAGGGTCAGTACTGAGGGATTGCCGCACTGTCAGAGGGTCAGTACTGAGGGAGTGCTGCACTGTCAGACGGTCATTACTGAGGGAGTGCCGCACTGTCAGAGGGTCATTACTGAGGGAATGTCGCACTGTCACAGGGTCAGTACTGAGGGAGTGCTGCACTGTCAGAGGGTCAGTACTGAGGGAGTGCTGCACTGTCAGAGGGTCAGTACTGAGGGAGTGCTGCACTGTCAGAGGGTCAGTACAGAGGGAGTGCCGCACTGTCAGATGGTCGGTACTGAGGGAGTGCCGCACTGTCAGAGGGTCAGTACTGAGGGAGTGCCGCACTGTCAGATGGTCGGTACTGAGGGAGTGCCGCACTGTCAGAGGGTCAGTACTGAGGGAGTGCTGCACTGTCAGAGGGTCAGTACCGAGGGGGAGCCGCACTGTCAGAGGGTCAGTGCTGAGGGAGTGCTGCACTGTCAGAGGGTCAGTACTGAGGGAGTGCTGCACTGTCAGAGGGTCAGTACTGAGGGAGTGCTGCACTGTCAGAGGGTCAGTACTGAGGGAGTGCTGCACTGTCAGAGGGTCAGTACTGAGGGAGTGCTGCACTGTCAGAGGGTCAGTACTGAGGGTGTGCTGCACTATGTTGATGGAAGTCGAAAAACGGGGTGTGTGTAATTATGTGTGGATGCAGGAGTGTGAATCATAGAATTGCTACAGAGCCGAAGACGGCCATTTGACCCATTGAGACTGCATCGACCTTCTGAAAGAGAACTATCCTGAGGAGGCCAACCCCCCGCAACCCCACCTATCCTGCACAGCTGTGACTGTGGGGGGAAGCTGTTGCCTCTGGATGAAACCCATGCAGACTCGGGGAGAACGTGCAAACTCCACACAGACAGACACCCTAGGCTGGAATCAAACGCGGGTCCCTGGTGCTGCAAGGCAGTAGTGTTAACCATGGTGCCATCGTGCCGCCCTGTGATTGTGAGTAATCGTGTGTGGATGCACAAGCAAGTGTGAATAATTGTGTGTGTGTATGCCCCTGCTTGTGTGAATAAGTGTGTGTGCGTGTACACGTGTGAGTGTGAGTAATTGCGTGTGCCCATGCCACTGCAAGTGTGAGCAATTGTGCGTGCATGTCCCATGCACGTGTGAGTAATTTTTTTGTGCACATGCGAGTGTGAGGAATTGTGTGCACGTGCACATGCAAGTGAGTAATTGAACGTGTGTGCATGTAAGTGTGAGCGATTGGAAAATGTGAGTAATGTGTTTGTGTGTGCATTTGAGTGAGTAACTGTGTGTGCATGTGCGAGTATGAGTAATTGTACATGCACACGTGAGTGAGAGTAATTGTGTACATGAGCATCTGCGAGTGTGAGTACTTGTGTGTGCGTGCACAGGCAAGTGCGAGTAATCATATGTGGATGCACGTATGATTGTGAGTAATTGTGCATTTGGTACATGCGAGTGTGAGTAAGCCAGTGTGCGTATACATGCAAGTGTGAATAACTGTGAGTGGGCACACAAGTGTGAGTAATTGTGTGTGTGCACATGCACGTGAGCGTGAGTAATTGTTCATGTGTACATGCACTTGAGTGTGAGTAATTGTGCATGTACACATGCACGTGAGTGTGAGTAATTGTTCATGTACACATGCACGTGAGCGTGAGTAATTGTTCATGTGTACATGCACGTGAGTGTGAGTAATTGTGCATATACACATGCACGTGAGCGTGAGTAATTGTGCATGTGTACATGCACGTGAGTGTGAGTAATTGTGCATGTACACATGCACGTGAGCGTGAGTAATTGTTCATGTGTACATGCACGTGAGCGTGAGTAATTGTTCATGTACACATGCACGTGAGTGTGAGTAATTGTTCATGTACACATGCACGTGAGTGTGAGTAATTGTTCATAAGAACAAAGAACAAAGAAAAGTACAGCACAGGAACAGGCCCTTCGGCCCTCCAAGCCCGTGCCGACCATGCTGCCCGACTAAACTACAATCTTCTACACTTCCTGGGTCCGTATCCCTCTATTCCCATCCTATTCATATATTTGTCAAGATGCCCCTTAAATGTCACTATCGTCCCTGCTTCCACCACCTCCTCCGGCAGCGAGTTCCAGGCACCCACTACCCTCTGCGTAAAAAACTTGCCTCGTACATCTACTCTAAACCTTGCCCCTCTCACCTTAAACTTATGCCCCCTAGTTATTGATCCCTCTACCCCGGGGAAAAGCCTCTGACTATCCACTCTGTCTATGCCCCTCATAATTTTGTAGACCTCTATCAGGTCGCCCCTCAACCTCCTTCGTTCCAGTGAGAACAAACCGAGTTTATTCAACCGCTCCTCATAGCTAATGCCCTCCATACCAGGCAACATCCTGGTAAATCTCTTCTGCACCCTCTCTAAAGCCTCCACATCCTTCTGGTAGTGTGGCGACCAGAATTGAACAGAATTGTTCATGTGCACATGCTCACCCTGCCTCTGACTCGGCTCCTCTGAGTGTTGTGGAGAGGAGCTCAAGGCCATTACTGAGTAAAGGGCTGCGCAGTGAACCACAGAAGAATGCGGAGGTGAGGAGGGTGGGGGAGGTGAAGCCAGGGATATCACGGGAATGAGAAGATTATAATGGGCATGGCTGAACCAGCAAGGACTCTGGAAACTGCTGAGAAATGAACTGAGGACGTTGGCAGTTTGCGTCCCAGTCTGAGAATCTAACACACAGATATCCATTGACATAAACATTGTTTCATGAGCTTTCTGTTCATTACCAGCAATCAAGTAGGAAACACAAATAACTCACTGATCTTGCCCCAGAAATATATTCCCCATCTTTACTTTTGGCAATTGAACACAGATCTTCACTGGGGTACAGTCCCACACACACTGACTCTCACTGGGGTACAGTTCCACACACACTGACTCTCACTGGGGTACAGTTCCACACACACTGACTCTCACTGGGGTACGGGTTCCACACACACTGACTCTCACTGGGATACAGTTCCACACACACTGACTCTCACTGGGGTGCAGTTCCACACACACTGACTCTCACTGGGATACAGTTCCACACACACTGACTCTCACTGGGATACTGTTCCACACACACTGACTCTCACTGGGATACAGTTCCACACACACTGACTCTCACTGGGATACAGTTCCACACACACTGACTCTCACTGCGGTACGGGTTCCACACACACTGACTCTCACTGGGATACTGTTCCACACACACTGACTCTCACTGGGATACAGTTCCACACACACTGACTCTCACTGGGATACAGTTCCACACACACTGACTCTCACTGGGATACAGTTCCACACACACTGACTCTCACTGGGGTATGGGTTCCACACACACTGACTCTCACTGGGATACAGTTCCCCACACACTGACTCTCACTGGGGAATGGGCACCACACACACTGACTCTCACTGGGGTACGGGTTCCACACACACTGACTCTCACTGGGATACAGTTCCACACACACTGACTCTCACTGGGGTACAGTTCCACACACACTGACTCTCACTGGGATACAGTTCCACACACACTGACTCTCTCTGGGATACGGGTCCCACACACACTGACTCTCACTGGGATACAGTTCCACACACACTGACTCTCACTGGGATACAGTTCCACACACACTGACTCTCACTGGGATACAGTTCCACACACACTGACTCTCACTGGGATACAGTTCCACACACACTGACTCTCACTGGGATACAGTTCCACACACACTGACTCTCACTGGGATACAGTTGCACACACACTGACTCTCACTGGGATACAGTTCCACACACACTGACTCTCTCTGGGATACGGGTCCCACACACACTGACTCTCACTGGGATACAGTTCCACACACACTGACTCTCACTGGGATACAGTTCCACACACACTGACTCTCTCTGGGATACGGGTCCCACACACACTGACTCTCACTGGGATACAGTTCCACACACACTGACTCTCACTGGGATACAGTTCCACACACACTGACTCTCACTGGGGTACGGGCTCCACACACACTGACTCTCACTGGGGTACGGGTCCCACACACACTGACTCTCACTGGGATACAGTTCCACACACACTGACTCTCACTGGGATACAGTTCCACACACACTGACTCTCACTGGGATACAGTTCCACAAACACTGACTCTCTCTGGGGTACAGTTCCACACACACTGACTCTCACTGGGATACAGTTCCACACACACTGACTCTCTCTGGGATACGGGTCCCACACACACTGACTCTCACTGGGATACAGTTCCACACACACTGACTCTCACTGGGATACAGTTCCACACACACTGACTCTCTCTGGGATACGGGTCCCACACACACTGACTCTCACTGGGATACAGTTCCACACACACTGACTCTCACTGGGATACAGTTCCACACACACTGACTCTCACTGGGGTACGGGCTCCACACACACTGACTCTCACTGGGGTACGGGTCCCACACACACTGACTCTCACTGGGATACAGTTCCACACACACTGACTCTCACTGGGATACAGTTCCACACACACTGACTCTCACTGGGGTACAGTTCCACACACACTGACTCTCACTGGGATACAGTTCCACACACACTGACTCTCACTGGGGTACAGTTCCACATACACTGACTCTCACTGGGATACAGTTCCACACACACTGACTCTCACTGGGGTACAGTTCCCCACACACTGACTCTCACTGGGATACAGTTCCCCACACACTGACTCTCACTGGGATACAGTTCCACACACACTGACTCTCACTGGGATACAGTTCCACATACACTGACTCTCACTGGGATACAGTTCCACACACACTGACTCTCACTGGGGTACAGTTCCACACACACTGACTCTCACTGGGATACAGTTCCAAACACACTGACTCTCACTGGGATACAGTTCCACACACACTGACTCTCACTGGGATACAGTTCCATACACACTGACTCTCACTGGGATACAGTTCCACACACACTGACTCTCACTGGGATACAGTTCCACACACACTGACTCTCACTGGGGTACAGTTCCACACACACTGACTCTCACTGGGATACAGTTCCACACACACTGACTCTCACTGGGATACAGTTCCACTCACACTGACTCTCACTGGGGTACAGTTCCACACACACTGACTCTCACTGGGATACAGTTCCACACACACTGACTCTCACTGGGATACAGTTCCACACACACTGACTCTCACTGGGTCCAGTTCCACACACACTGACTCTCACTGGGATACAGTTCCACACACACTGACTCTCACTGGGATACAGTTCCACACACACTGACTCTCACTGGGGTACAGTTCCACACACACTGACTCTCACTGGGATACAGTTCCACACACACTGACTCTCACTGGGATACAGTTCCACACACACTGACTCTCACTGGGATACAGTTCCACACACACTGACTCTCACTGGGGTACGGGCTCCACACACACTGACTCTCACTGGGGTACGGGTCCCACACACACTGACTCTCACTGGGATACAGTTCCACACACACTGACTCTCACTGGGATACAGTTCCACACACACTGACTCTCACTGGGATACAGTTCCACAAACACTGACTCTCTCTGGGGTACAGTTCCACACACACTGACCCTCACTGGGATACAGTTCCACACACACTGACTCTCTCTGGGATACGGGTCCCACACACACTGACTCTCACTGGGATACAGTTCCACACACACTGACTCTCACTGGGATACAGTTCCACACACACTGACTCTCTCTGGGATACGGGTCCCACACACACTGACTCTCACTGGGATACAGTTCCACACACACTGACTCTCACTGGGATACAGTTCCACACACACTGACTCTCACTGGGGTACGGGCTCCACACACACTGACTCTCACTGGGGTACGGGTCCCACACACACTGACTGTCACTGGGATACAGTTCCACACACACTGACTCTCACTGGGATACAGTTCCACACACACTGACTCTCACTGGGGTACAGTTCCACACACACTGACTCTCACTGGGATACAGTTCCACACACACTGACTCTCACTGGGATACAGTTCCACACACACTGACTCTCACTGGGATACAGTTCCACATACACTGACTCTCACTGGGATACAGTTCCACACACACTGACTCTCACTGGGGTACAGTTCCACACACACTGACTCTCACTGGGATACAGTTCCACACACACTGACTCTCACTGGGATACAGTTCCACACACACTGACTCTCACTGGGATACAGTTCCACACACACTGACTCTCACTGGGATACAGTTCCACACACACTGACTCTCACTGGGATACAGTTCCACACACACTGACTCTCACTGGGGTACAGTTCCACACACACTGACTCTCACTGGGATACAGTTCCACACACACTGACTCTCACTGGGATACAGTTCCACACACACTGACTCTCACTGGGGTACAGTTCCACACACACTGACTCTCACTGGGGTACAGTTCCACACACACTGACTCTCACTGGGGTACAGTTCCACACACACTGACTCTCACTGGGATACAGTTCCACACACACTGACTCTCACTGGGATACAGTTCCACACACACTGACTCTCACTGGGGTACAGTTCCACACACACTGACTCTCACTGGGATACAGTTCCACACACACTGACTCTCACTGGGGTACAGTTCCACACACACTGACTCTCACTGGGATACAGTTCCACACACACTGACTCTCACTGGGATACAGTTCCACACACACTGACTCTCACTGGGATAGTTCCACACACACTGACTCTCACTGGGATACAGTTCCACACACACTGACTCTCACTGGGATACAGTTCCACACACACTGACTCTCACTGGGATACAGTTCCACACACACTGACTCTCACTGGGATACAGTTCCACACACACTGACTCTCACTGGGATACAGTTCCACACACACTGATTCTCACTGGGGTACAGTTCCACACACACTGACTCTCACTGGGATACAGTTCCACACACACTGACTCTCACTGGGGTACGGTTCCACACACACTGGGGGCGGGGGGGGGGGGTAAAGCGGGATAAGACTGTACAAACTAGATTGTAGATTGTGTTGCTGTATTTGTTACTGTTCTTGTTTATGCGTGTTTGGAATAAATTACATTTTTAAAAATAGCAGATAAGTGGCGGTTGGAATTTAACCCTGAAAAGTGTTAGATGATGCACTTTGGAAGCAGTGATGAGACCAGGAAGTATTCAATGAACGGCCTGACACTGGGAAGTTCCCAGGAACAAAGGGACCTTGGTGTGTTTGTCCATGGATCTCTGAAGGCAGAAGGGCAGGTTAATAGGGAGGTGAAAAAGGCATATGGGACACTCGCCTTCATCAATCGGGGCATAGATTACAAAGCAGGGAGGTCATGTTGGAGTTGGAGAACTTTGGTGAGGCCACAGCTGGAGCACTGTGAGCAGTTCTGGTCACCACATTACAGGAAGGATGTGATTGCACTGGAGGGGGTGCAGAGGAGATTCACCAGGATGTTGCTGGGATGGAACATTTCAGTTATAAGAGAGGTTGGATAGGCTTGGGTTGTTTTCTCTGGAGCAGAGAAGACTGAGGGGCGACCTGATCGAGGTGGACAAGATTATGAGGGACATGGACAGGGTGGAGAGGGAGCAGCTGTTCCCCTGAGTTGAAGGGTCAGTTATGAGGGGGACACAAGTTCAAGGTGAGGGGTGGGAGGTTTTGGGGGGATTTGATGAAAACCTTCTTTATCCAGAGGGTGGTGAGGGTCTGGAACGCACGGCCTGGGAGGGGGGTAGAGGCGGGTCTGGAACGCACGGCCTGGGAGGGGGGTGAGGGTCTGGAACGCGCTGCCTGGGAGGGGGGTAGAGGAGGGTTGCCTCACATCCTTTCAAGGTACCTGGATGAGCACTTGGCACATCATAACATTCAAGGCTATGGGCCCAGTGCTGGCCAATGGGATGAGGTAGGTAGTTCAGATTTCTTTCATGTGTTGGTGTAAACTCGATGGGCTGATTGGCCTAATTCTGCTCCTCCATCTTGTGGTCTTCTGATCACATTAAACCTGTGGAGCCTTGCCCGTTTCTCAGTCTGTTGGCAATGGGGAAAAGCTGGGACCATGAAGTGTGTATCATAGAATCCGTACAGTGCAGATGGAGGCCATTCGGCCCATTGAGTCTGCACCTGCCCTCTGAAAGAGCATCCTACCAGGCCTTATTACACACCCATCCCCGTCACCCCACCTAGGGGCAATTTAACACGGCGAATCCACCTAACCTGCACATCTTTGGACTGTGGGAGGAAACCGGAGCACCCGGAGGAAACCCACGCACACACGGGGAGAACGTGCAGACTCCGCACAGACAGTGACCCAGGGTCAGAATCAAAGCCAGGTCTCTGGCTTTGTGAGGCAGCAGTGCTAACCACTGTACACCGTGCCGCCCCAATCAAAGGGCATGTTTTGCTGAGCTGATAGAGTTCTCACATACATGTGCAAACACACGTATGCACTCTCACGTGCACACACCCACATATTTACATTCATGCACTCACATACACGCTTTGACCTTTCCTGTGCATGAGTACTCGGGAACTAGAGGCAGTGAGGGACGTGTGTGGGCAGTTTGGTGGGTCAGTGGGGGTCAGGTGATATGAAACCTGAGCAGTCCTCTGTGGTTTGTAGTGAATGGACTGAGCGTTACTGTCCTAACCGCACAACTGTCCAGACAAGGCTAGTTATGTCAGTGCTCTGCTACCCCAATGGCTGCTACCTGAAAGCTTTCCTTGTGCAGCCTTCCATCCCATTCCAGTCTAGACCCAGGGCTAGTGGGCTTTAAACATAAAGAAAGGCATCTAATTTTAAACATTACTCTGTCCTAATACACAGTGTCAGATATGGCTGAATTTAACATTCTTCCTGGAGAGTTACTGGCCACTGTTGATGTGATTTTTAAGCTGGTTGGTTATTCGTATGTTGTCCCTTCTATTTTGTAATATTTTCCAATGCAGCAAAGCCTGTGGTTACATTCCAGTTGCCCGCCCTATCAGCGGAAAAAGCTCATGGGTTTCAGTTCTGGGACCACACCTGGATCAGATGTTAATTTTAAATCTGAGATAGATTTTTGTTAAGCAAAGATATGAAGGGATATGGGCCAAAGGCAGGTATGTGGAGCTAGGTCACAGATCAGCCATGATCTCATTGAATGGCGGGACAGGATCGAGGGGCTGAATGGCCCACTCCTGTTCCTAGGAAGACGACAGTGGCTTCAGAGAGAGTGCAGAGTAGATTTACCAGACTGATACCTGGATTCCAAGCATTAAATCACAAGGGCAGAGTGCACCAACAGTAGTTGTATTTCCTGGAATTTAGAAGATGAATGGTGATTCGTCAAAGTTTTCAAGATGTTTTGGGGAATACAATAAAATCTATTCCCACTGGTCAGGGAGACAAGGACCAGGGGGCAGAGCCTAAACATTCAAACCAGATTTTTCAGGAGTGACCATATCTGGGCAGAAGTTTGGAATTCGCTTCCACAAATAGCAATTGATGCCCCATCAATCGATCAATTGTTCATTTTGAATATGAGATTCGATTTTTGTTAACCACAAGTATTAAGCAATATGCTGCAAAGTTTGGTTTATGGAGTGAGATCACAAATCAGCCATGATCTTATTCATGTAATAGGAACAATATTTAGGTTTGGTTTGGAACACATTGTGAGCAAATTTGTAACTAACCCCGTGCTGTACCTGTCCTGGGAGTGTTTGATCGGGACAGTGTAGAGGGAGCTTTACTCCGTATCTAACCCCGTGCTGTACATTCCTGGGAGTGTTTGATGGGGACAGTGTCGAGGGAGCTTTACTCTGTATCTAACCGCGTGCTGTACCTGTCCTGCGAGTGTTTGATGGGGACAGTGTAGAGGGAGCTTTACTCTGTATCTAACCGCGTGCTGTACCTGTCCTGGGAGTGTTTGATGGGGACAGTGTAGAGGTAGCTTTACTCTGTATCTAACCCCGTGCTGTACCTGTCCTGGGAGTGTTTGATGGGGACAGTACAGAGGGAGCTTTACTCTGTATCTAACCCCGTGCTGTACCTGTCCTGGGAGTGTTTGATGGGGCAGTGTAGTGCGAGCTTTACTCTGTATCTAACCCCGTGCTGTACCTATCCTGGGAGTGTTTGATGCAGACAGTGTAGAGGGAGCTTTACTCTGTACCTGTCCTGGGAGCGTTTGATGGGGACAGTGTAGAGAGAGCTTTACTCTGTATCTAACCCCGTGTTGTACCTGTCCTGGGAGTGTTTGATGGGGACAGTGTAGAGGGAGCTTTACTTGTATCTAACCCCGTGTTGTACCTGTCCTGGGAGTGTTTGATGGGGACAGTGTAGAGGGAGCTTTACTCTGTATCTAACCCCGTGCTGTACCTGTCCTGGGACTGTTTGATGGGGACAGTGTAGAGGGAGCTTTACTCTGTATCTAACCCCGTGCTGTACATTCCTGGGAGTGTTTGATGGGGACAGTGTAGAGGGAGCTTTACTCTGTATCTAACCGCGTGCTGTACCTGTCCTGGGAGTGTTTGATGGGGACAGTGTAGAGAAAGCTTTACTCTGTATCTAACCCCATGCTGTACCTGTCCTGGGAGTGTTTGATGGGGACAGTATTGAGGGAGCTTTACTCTGTATCGAACCCCGTGCTGTACCTGTCCTGGGAGTGTTTGATGGGGCAGTGTAGTGCGAGCTTTACTCTGTATCTAACCGCGTGCTGTACCTATCCTGGGAGTGTTTGATGGGGACAGTGTAGAGGGAGCTTTACTCTGTACCTGTCCTGGGAGCGTTTGATGGGGACAGTATAGAGGGAGCTTTACTCTGGATCTAATCCTGTTCTGAACCTGTCCTGGGAGTGCTTGATGTGGACAGTGAAGAGGGAGCTTTATTCTGTATCTAACCCCGTGCTGTACGTGTCCTGGGAGTGTTTGATGGGGACAGTGTAGAGGGAGCCTTACTCTGTATCTAACCCCGTGCTGTACCTGTCCTGGGAGTGTATGATGGGGACAGTGTAGAGAGAGCTTTACTCTGTATCTAACCCCGTGCTGTACCTGTCCTGGGAGTGTTTGATGGGGACAGTATAGAGGGAGCTTTACTCTGTATCTAACCCCGTGCTGTACCTGTCCTGGGAGTGTTTGATGGGGCAGTGTAGTGCGAGCTTTACTCTGTATCTAACCCCGTGCTGTACCTATCCTGGGAGTGTTTGATGGGGACAGTGTAGAGGGAGCTTTACTCTGTATCTAACCCTGCGCTGTACCTGTCCTGGGAGCGTTTGATGGGGACAGTATAGAGGGAGCTTTACTCTGGATCTAATCCTGTTCTGAACCTGTCCTGGGAGTGTTTGGTGGGGACAGTGAAGAGGGAGCTTCATTCTGTATCAAACCCCGTGCTGTACGTGACCTGGGAGTGTTTGATGGGGACAGTGTAGAGGGAGCCTTACTCTGTATCTAACCCCGTGCTGTACCTGTCCTGAGAGTGTTTGATGGGGACAGTGTAGAGGGAGCTTTACTCTATATCTAACCCCGTGTTGTACCTGTGCTGGGAGTGTTTGATGGGGACAGTGTAGAGGGCGCTTTACTCTGTATTTAACCCCGTGTTGTACCTGTCCTGGGAGTGTTTGATGGGGACAGTGCAGAGGGAGCTTTACTCCGTATCTAACCCCATGCTGTACCTTCCTGGGAGTGTTTGATGGGGACAGTGCAGAGGGAGCTTTACGATGTATCTAACCCCGTGTTGTACCTGTCCCGGGAGTGTTTGATGGGGACAGTGTAGAGGGAGCTTTACTCTGTATCTAACCGCGTGCTGTACCTGTCCTGCTAGTGTTTGATGGGAACAGTGTAGAGGAAGCTTTTCTCTGTATCTAACCCCATGCTGTACCTGTCCTGGGAGTGTTTGATGGGGACAGTGTAGAGGGAGCTTTACTCTGTATCTCACCGCGTGCTGTACCTGTCCTGGGAGTGTTTGATGGGGACAGTGTAGAGGGAGCTTTACTCTGTATCTAACACCGTGCTGTACCTGTCCTGGGAGTGTTTGATGGGGACAGTGTCGAGGGAGCTTTACTCTGTATCTAACCCCGTGCTGTACCTGTCCTGGGAGTGTTTGATGGGGACAGTGTAGAGGGAGCTTTACTCTGTATCTAACCCCGTGCTGTACATTCCTGGGAGTGTTTGATGGGGACAGTGTTGAGGGAGCTTTACTCTTTATCTAACCGCGTGCTGTACCTGTCCTGGGAGTGTTTGATGGGGACAGTGTAGAGGAAGCTTTACTCTGTATCTAACCCCATGCTGTACCTGTCCTGGGAGTGTTTGATGGGGACAGTATAGAGGGAGCTTTACTCTGTATCTAACCCCGTGCTGTACCTGGCCTGGGAGTGTTTGAAGGGGCAGTGTAGTGCGAGCTTTACTCTGTATCTAACCCCGTGCTGTACCTATCCTGGGAGTGTTTGATGGGGACAGTGTAGAGGGAGCTTTACTCTGTACCTGTCCTGGGAGCGTTTGATGGGGACAGTGTAGAGAGAGCTTTACTCTGTATCTAACCCCGTGTTGTACCTGTCCTGAGAGTGTTTGATGGGGACAGTGTAGAGGGAGCATTACTTGTATCTAACCCCGTGTTGTACCTGTCCTGGGAGTGTTTGATGGGGACAGTGTAGAGGGAGCTTTACTCTGTATCTAACCCCGTGCTGTACCTGTCCTGGGACTGTTTGATGGGGACAGTGTGGAGGGAGCTTTACTCTGTATCTAACCCCGTGCTGTACATTCCTGGGAGTGTTTGATGGGGACAGTGTTGAGGGAGCTTTACTCTGTATCTAACCGCGTGCTGTACCTGTCCTGGGAGTGTTTGATGGGGACAGTGTAGAGGAAGCTTTACTCTGTATCTAACCCCATGCTGTACCTGTCCTGGGGGTGTTTGATGGGGACAGTATTGAGGGAGCTTTACTCTGTATCTAACCCCGTGCTGTACCTGTCCTGGGAGTGTTTGATGGGGCAGTGTAGTGCGAGCTTTACTCTGTATCTAACCGCGTGCTGTACCTATCCTGGGAGTGTTTGATGGGGACAGTGTCGAGGGAGCTTTACTCTGTACCTGTCCTGGGAGCGTTTGATGGGGACAGTATAGAGGGAGCTTTACTCTGGATCTAATCCTGTTCTGAACCTGTCCTGGGAGTGTTTGATGGGGACAGTGAAGAGGGAGCTTTATTCTGTATCTAACACCGTGCTGTACGTGTCCTGGGAGTGTTTGATGGGGACAGTGTTGAGGGAGCATTACTCTGTATCTAACCCCGTGCTGTACCTGTCCTGGGAGTGTTTGATGGGGACAGTGTAGAGAGAGCTTTACTCTGTATCTAACCCCGTGCTGTACCTGTCCTGGGAGTGTTTGATGGGGACAGTGTTGAGGGAGCCTTACTCTGTATCTAACCCCGTGCTGTACCTGTCCTGGGAGTGTTTGATGGGGACAGTGTAGAGAGAGCTTTACTCTGTATCTAACCCCGTGCTGTACCTGTCCTGGGAGTGTTTGATGGGGACAGTATAGAGGGAGCTTTACTCTGTATCTAACCCCGTGCAGTACCTGTCCTGGGAGTGTTTGATGGGGCAGTGTAGTGCGAGATTTACTCTGTATCTAACCCCGTGCTGTACCTATCCTGGGAGTGTTTGATGGGGACAGTGTAGAGGGAGCTTTACTCTGGATCTAATCCTGTTCTGAACCTGTCCTGGGAGTGTTTGATGGGGACAGTGAAGAGGGAGCTTTATTCTGTATCTAACCCCGTGCTGTACGTGTCCTGGGAGTGTTTGATGGGGACAGGGTAGAGGGAGCCTTACTCTGTATCTAACCCCGTGCTGTACCTGTCCTGGGAGTGTTTGATGGGGACAGTGTAGAGGGAGCTTTACTCTGTATCTAACCCCGTGCTGTACCTGTCCTGGGAGTGCTGGATGGGGACTGTGTAGAGGGAGCTTTACTCTGTATCTAACCCCGTGTTGTACCTGTGCTGGGAGTGTTTGATGGGGACAGTGTAGAGGGAGCTTTACCCTGTATCTAACCCCGCGCTGTACCTGTCCTGGGAGCGTTTGATGGGGACAGTATAGAGGGAGCTTTACTCTGGATCTAATCCTGTTCTGAACCTGTCCTGTAAGTGTTTGATGGGGACAGTGAAGAGGGAGCTTTACTCTATATCTAACCCCGTGTTGTACCTGTGCTGGGAGTGTTTGATGGGGACTGTGTAGAGGGCGCTTTGCTCTGTATTTAACCCCGTGTTGTACCTGTCCTGGGAGTGTTTGATGGGGATAGTGCAGAGGGAGCTTTACTCCGTATCTAACCCCGTGCTGTACCTTCCTGGGAGTGTTTGATGGCGACAGTGTAGAGGGAGCTTTACTCTGTATCAAACCCCATGCTGTACCTGTCCTGGGAGTGTTTGATGGGGACAGTGTAGAGGGAGCTTTACTCTGTATCTAACCCCATGTTGTACCTGTCCCGGGAGTGTTTGATGGGGACAGTGTAGAGGGAGCTTTACTCTGTATCTAACCCCGTGCTGTACCTGTCCTGAGAGTGTTTGATGGGGACAGTGTCGAGGGAGCTTTACTCTGTATCTAACCGCGTGCTGTACCTGTCCTGCGAGTGTTTGATGGGGACAGTGTAGAGGGAGCTTTTCTCTGTATCTAACCCCATGCTGTACCTGTCCTGGGAGTGTTTAATGGGGACAGTGTAGAGGGAGCTTTACTCTGTATCTAACCGCGTGCTGTACCTGTCCTGGGAGTGCTTGATGGGGACAGTGTAGAGGGAGCTTTACTCTGTATCTAACACCGTGCTGTACCTGTCCTGGGAGTGTTTGATGGGGACAGTATAGAGGGAGCTTTACTCTGTATCTAACCCCGTGCTGTACCTGTCCTGGGAGTGTTTGATGGGGCAGTGTAGTGCGAGCTTTACTCTGTATCTAACCCCGTGCTGTACCTATCCTGGGAGTGTTTGATGGGGACAGTGTAGTGGGAGCTTTACTCTGTATCTAACCCTGCGCTGTAGCTGTCCTGGGAGGGTTTGATGGGGACAGTATAGAGGGAGCTTTACTCTGGATCTAACCCTGTTCTGAACGTGTCCTGGGAGCGTTTGATGGGGACCGTGAAGAGGGACCCTTACTCTGTATCTAACCCCGTGCTGTACCTGTTCTGAGAGTGTTTGATGGGGACAGTGTAGAGGGAGCTTTACTCTGTATCTAACCCCGTGCTGTACCTGTCCTGGGAGTGTTTGATGTGGACACTGTAGAGGGAGCTTTACTCTGTATCTAACGCCGTGCTGTACCTGTCCTGGGAGTGTTTGATGGGGACAGTGTAGAGGAAGCTTTACTCTGTATCTAACCCTGTGCTGTACCTGTCATGGGAGCTTTTGATGGGGACAGTAGAGAAGGAGCGTTACTCTGTATCTAACCCTGTGCTGTACCTATCCTGGGAGTGTTTGATGGTGACAGTGTAGAGGGAGCTTTACTCTGTATCTAACCCCGTGCTGTACCTGTCCTGGGAGTGTTTGATGGAGACAGTGAAGAGGGAGCTTTACTCTGCATCGAACCCCGTGCTGTACATGTCCTGGGAGTGTTTGATGGGGACAGTGTAGAGGGAGACTTACTCTGTATCTAACCCCGTGCTGTACCTGTCCTGAGAGTGTTTGATGGGGACAGTGTAGAGGGAGCTTTACTCTGTATCTAACCCCGTGCTGTACCTGTGCTAGGAGTGTTTGATGGGGACAGTGTAGAGGGAGCTTTACTCTGTATCTAACCCTGTGCTGTACCTGTCCTGGGAGCGTTTGATGGGGACAGTGAAGAGGGAGCTTTATTCTGTATCTAACCCCGTGCTGTACATATCCTGGGAGTGTTTGATGGGGACAGTGTAGAGGGAGCCTTACTCTGTATCTAACCCCGTGCTGTACCTGTTCTGAGAGTGTTTGATGGGGACAGTGTAGAGGGAGCTTTTCTCTGTATCTAACCCCATGCTGTACCTGTCCTGGGAGTGTTTGATGGGGACAGTGTAGAGGGAGCTTTACTCTGTATCTAACCCCGTGTTGTACCTGTCCCGGGAGTGTTTGATGGGGACAGTGTAGAGGGAGCTTTACTCTGTATCTAACCCCGTGCTGTACCTGTCCTGAGAGTGTTTGATGGGGACAGTGTCGAGGGAGCTTTACTCTGTATCTAACCGCGTGCTGTTCCTGTCCTGCGAGTGTTTGATGGGGCAGTGTAGTGCGAGCTTTACTCTGTATCTAACCGCGTGCTGTACCTATCCTGGGAGTGTTTGATGGGGACAGTGTCGAGGGAGCTTTACTCTGTACCTGTCCTGGGAGCGTTTGATGGGGACAGTATAGAGGGAGCTTTACTCTGGATCTAATCCTGTTCTGAACCTGTCCTGGGAGTGTTTGATGGGGACAGTGAAGAGGGAGCTTTATTCTGTATCTTCCACCGTGCTGTACGTGTCCTGGGAGTGTTTGATGGGGACAGTGTTGAGGGAGCCTTACTCTGTATCTAACCCCGTGCTGTACCTGTCCTGGGAGTGTTTGATGGGGACAGTGTAGAGAGAGCTTTACTCTGTATCTAACCCCGTGCTGTACCTGTCCTGGGAGTGTTTGATGGGGACAGTGTTGAGGGAGCCTTACTCTGTATCTAACCCCGTGCTGTACCTGTCCTGGGAGTGTTTGATGGGGACAGTGTAGAGAGAGCTTTACTCTGTATCTAACCCCGTGCTGTACCTGTCCTGGGAGTGTTTGATGGGGACAGTATAGAGGGAGCTTTACTCTGTATCTAACCCCGTGCAGTACCTGTCCTGGGAGTGTTTGATGGGGCAGTGTAGTGCGAGATTTACTCTGTATCTAACCCCGTGCTGTACCTATCCTGGGAGTGTTTGATGGGGACAGTGTAGAGGGAGCTTTACTCTGGATCTAATCCTGTTCTGAACCTGTCCTGGGAGTGTTTGATGGGGACAGTGAAGAGGGAGCTTTATTCTGTATCTAACCCCGTGCTGTACGTGTCCTGGGAGTGTTTGATGGGGACAGGGTAGAGGGAGCCTTACTCTGTGTCTAACCCCGTGCTGTACCTGTCCTGGGAGTGTTTGATGGGGACAGTGTAGAGGGAGCTTTACTCTGTATCTAACCCCGTGCTGTACCTGTCCTGGGAGTGCTGGATGGGGACTGTAGAGGGAGCTTTACTCTGTATCTAACCCCGTGTTGTACCTGTGCTGGGAGTGTTTGATGGGGACAGTGTAGAGGGAGCTTTACTCTGTATCTAACCCCGCGCTGTACCTGTCCTGGGAGCGTTTGATGGGGACAGTATAGAGGGAGCTTTACTCTGGATCTAATCCTGTTCTGAACCTGTCCTGTAAGTGTTTGATGGGGACAGTGAAGAGGGAGCTTTACTCTATATCTAACCCCGTGTTGTACCTGTGCTGGGAGTGTTTGATGGGGACAGTGTAGAGGGCGCTTTACTCTGTATTTAACCCCGTGTTGTACCTGTCCTGGGAGTGTTTGATGGGGATAGTGCAGAGGGAGCTTTACTCCGTATCTAACCCCGTGCTGTACCTTCCTGGGAGTGTTTGATGGCGACAGTGTAGAGGGAGCTTTACTCTGTATCTAACCCCATGCTGTACCTGTCCTGGGAGTGTTTGATGGGGACAGTGTAGAGGGAGCTTTACTCTGTATCTAACCCCATGTTGTACCTGTCCCGGGAGTGTTTGATGGGGACAGTGTAGAGGGAGCTTTACTCTGTATCTAACCCTGTGCTGTACCTGTCCTGAGAGTGTTTGATGGGGACAGTGTCGAGGGAGCTTTACTCTGTATCTAACCGCGTGCTGTACCTGTCCTGCGAGTGTTTGATGGGGACAGTGTAGAGGGAGCTTTTCTCTGTATCTAACCCCATGCTGTACCTGTCCTGGGAGTGTTTAATGGGGACAGTGTAGAGGGAGCTTTACTCTGTATCTAACCGCGTGCTGTACCTGTCCTGGGAGTGCTTGATGGGGACAGTGTAGAGGGAGCTTTACTCTGTATCTAACACCGTGCTGTACCTGTCCTGGGAGTGTTTGATGGGGACAGTATAGAGGGAGCTTTACTCTGTATCTAACCCCGTGCTGTACCTGGCCTGGGAGTGTTTGATGGGGCAGTGTAGTGCGAGCTTTACTCTGTATCTAACCCCGTGCTGTACCTATCCTGGGAGTGTTTGATGGGGACAGTGTAGTGGGAGCTTTACTCTGTATCTAACCCTGCGCTGTAGCTGTCCTGGGAGGGTTTGATGGGGACAGTATAGAGGGAGCTTTACTCTGGATCTAACCCTGTTCTGAACGTGTCCTGGGAGCGTTTGATGGGGACCGTGAAGAGGGACCCTTACTCTGTATCTAACCCCGTGCTGTACCTGTTCTGAGAGTGTTTGATGGGGACAGTGTAGAGGGAGCTTTACTCTGTATCTAACCCCGTGCTGTACCTGTCCTGGGAGTGTTTGATGTGGACACTGTAGAGGGAGCTTTACTCTGTATCTAACGCCGTGCTGTACCTGTCCTGGGAGTGTTTGATGGGGACAGTGTAGAGGAAGCTTTACTCTGTATCTAACCCTGTGCTGTACCTGTCATGGGAGCTTTTGATGGGGACAGTAGAGAAGGAGCTTTACTCTGTATCTAACCCTGTGCTGTACCTATCCTGGGAGTGTTTGATGGTGACAGTGTAGAGGGAGCTTTACTCTGTATCTAACCCCGTGCTGTACCTGTCCTGGGAGTGTTTGATGGAGACAGTGAAGAGGGAGCTTTACTCTGCATCGAACCCCGTGCTGTACATGTCCTGGGAGTGTTTGATGGGGACAGTGTAGAGGGAGACTTACTCTGTATCTAACCCCGTGCTGTACCTGTCCTGAGAGTGTTTGATGGGGACAGTGTAGAGGGAGCTTTACTCTGTATCTAACCCCGTGCTGTACCTGTGCTAGGAGTGTTTGATGGGGACAGTGTAGAGGGAGCTTTACTCTGTATCTAACCCTGTGCTGTACCTGTCCTGGGAGTGTTTGATGGGGACAGTCTCGAGGGAGCTTTACTCTGTATCTAACCCCGTGCTGTACCTGTCCTGCGAGTGTTTGATGGGGACAGTGTCGAGGGAGCTTTACTCTGTATCTAACACCGTGCTGTACCTGTCCTGGGAGTGTTTGATGGGGACAGTATAGAGGGAGCTTTACTCTGTATCTAACCCCGTGCTCTACCTGTCCTGGGAGTGTTTGATGGGGCAGTGTAGTGCGAGCTTTACACTGTATCTAACCGCGTGCTGTACCTATCCTGGGAGTGTTTGATGGGGACAGTGTAGAGGGAGCTTTACTCTGTATCTAACCCTGCGCTGTACCTGTCCTGGTAGGGTTTGATGGGGACAGTATAGAGGGAGCTTTACTCTGGATCTAATCCTGTTCTGAACCTGTCCTGGGAGCGTTTGATGGGGACAGTGAAGAGGGAGCTTTATTCTGTATCTAACCCCGTGCTGTACATATCCTGGGAGTGTTTGATGGGGACAGTGTAGAGGGAGCCTTACTCTGTATCTAACCCCGTGCTGTACCTGTTCTGAGAGTGTTTGATGGGGACAGTGTAGAGGGAGCTTTTCTCTGTATCTAACCCCATGCTGTACCTGTCCTGGGAGTGTTTGATGGGGACAGTGTAGAGGGAGCTTTACTCTGTATCTAACCCCGTGTTGTACCTGTCCCGGGAGTATTTGATGGGGACAGTGTAGAGGGAGCTTTACTCTGTATCTAACCCCGTGCTGTACCTGTCCTGAGAGTGTTTGATGGGGACAGTGTCGAGGGAGCTTTACTCTGTATCTAACCGCGTGCTGTACCTGTCCTGCGAGTGTTTGATGGGGACAGTGTAGAGGTAGCTTTTCTCTGTATCTAACCCCATGCTGTACCTGTCCTAGGAGTGTTTAATGGGGACAGTGTAGAGGGAGCTTTACTCTGTATCTAACCGCGTGCTGTACCTGTCCTGGGAGTGCTTGATGGGGACAGTGTAGAGGGAGCTTTACTCTGTATCTAACACCGCGCTGTACCTGTCCTGGGAGTGTTTGATGGGGACAGTATAGAGGGAGCTTTACTCTGTATCTAACCCCGTGCTGTACCTGTCCTGGGAGTGTTTGATGGGGCAGTGTAGTGCGAGCTTTACTCTGTATCTAACCCCGTGCTGTACCTATCCTGGGAGTGTTTGATGGGGACAGTGTAGTGGGAGCTTTACTCTGTATCTAACCCTGCGCTGTAGCTGTCCTGGGAGGGTTTGATGGGGACAGTATAGAGGGAGCTTTACTCTGGATCTAACCCTGTTCTGAACGTGTCCTGGGAGCGTTTGATGGGGACCGTGAAGAGGGAGCTTTATTCTGTATCTAACCCCGTGCTGTACGTGTCCTGGGAGGGTTTGATGGGGACAGTGTAGAGGGACCCTTACTCTGTATCTAACCCCGTGCTGTACCTGTTCTGAGAGTGTTTGATGGGGACAGTGTAGAGAGAGCTTTACTCTGTATCTAACCCCGTGCTGTACCTGTCCTGGGAGTGTTTGATGTGGACACTGTGGAGGGAGCTTTACTCTGTATCTAACGCCGTGCTGTACCTGTCCTGGGAGTGTTTGATGGGGACAGTGTAGAGGAAGCTTTACTCTGTATCTAACCCTGTGCTGTACCTGTCATGGGAGCTTTTGATGGGGACAGTGTAGAGGGAGCTTTACTCTGTATCTAACGCCGTGCTGTACCTGTCATGGGAGTGTTTGATGGGGACAGTGTAGAGGGAGCTTTACTCTGTATCTAACCCTGTGCTGTACCTATCCTGGGAGTGTTTGATGGTGACAGTGTAGAGGGAGCTTTACTCTGTATCTAACCCCGTGCTGTACCTGTCCTGGGAGTGTTTGATGGAGACAGTGAAGAGGGAGCTTTACTCTGCATCGAACCCCGTGCTGTACCTGTCCTGGGAGTGTTTGATGGGGACAGTGTAGAGGGAGCTTTACTCTGTATCTAACCCCGTGCTGTACCTGTGCTAGGAGTGTTTGATGGGGACAGTGTAGAGGGAGCTTTACACTGTATCTAACCCCGTGCTGTACCTGTGCTAGGAGTGTTTGATGGGGACAGTGTAGAGGGAGCTTTACTCTGTATCTAACCCTGTGCTGTACCTGTCCTGGGAGTGTTTGATGGGGACAGTCTCGAGGGAGCTTTACTCTGTATCTAACCCCGTGCTGTACCTGTCCTGCGAGTGTTTGATGGGGACAGTGTCGAGGGAGCTTTACTCTGTATCTAACACCGTGCTGTACCTGTCCTGGGAGTGTTTGATGGGGACAGTATAGAGGGAGCTTTACTCTGTATCTAACCCCGTGCTCTACCTGTCCTGGGAGTGTTTGATGGGGCAGTGTAGTGCGAGCTTTACACTGTATCTAACCGCGTGCTGTACCTATCCTGGGAGTGTTTGATGGGGACAGTGTAGAGGGAGCTTTACTCTGTATCTAACCCTGCGCTGTACCTGTCCTGGTAGGGTTTGATGGGGACAGTATAGAGGAAGCTTTACTCTGGATCTAATCCTGTTCTGAACCTGTCCTGGGAGCGTTTGATGGGGACAGTGAAGAGGGAGCTTTATTCTGTATCTAACCCCGTGCTGTACATATCCTGGGAGTGTTTGATGGGGACAGTGTAGAGGGAGCCTTACTCTGTATCTAACCCCGTGCTGTACCTGTTCTGAGAGTGTTTGATGGGGACAGTGTAGAGGGAGCTTTTCTCTGTATCTAACCCCATGCTGTACCTGTCCTGGGAGTGTTTGATGGGGACAGGGTAGAGGGAACTTTACTCTGTATCTAACCGCGTACTGTACCTGTCCTGGGAGTGTTTGATAGGGATAGTGTAGAGGGAGCTTTACTCTGTATCTAACCCCGTGCTGTACCTGTCCTGGGAGTGTTTGATGGGGACAGTGTAGAGGGTGCTTTACTCTGTATCTAACCCTGCACTGTACCTGTCCTGGGAGGGTGTGATGGGGACAGTATAGAGGGAGCTTTACTCTGGATTTAATCCTGTTCTGAACCTGTCCTTGGAGCGTTTGATGGGGACAGTGAAGAGGGAGCTTTATTCTGTATCTAACCCCGTGCTGTACGTGTCCTGGGAGTGTATGATGGGGACAGTGTAGAGGGAGCCTTACTCTGTATCTAACCCCGTGCTGTACCTGTTCTGAGAGTTTTTGATGGGGACAGTGTAAAGGGAGCTTTTCCCTGTATCTAACCCCGTGCTGTACCTGTCCTGGGAGTGTTTGATGTGGACAGTGTAGAGGGAGCTTTACTCTGTATCTAACCCCGTGCTGTACCTGTCCTGGGAGTGTTTGATGGGGACAGTGTAGAGGAAGCTTTACTCTGTATCTAACCCTGTGCTGTACCTGTCATGGGAGCGTTTGATGGGGACAGTAGAGAGGGAGCTTTACTCTGTATCTAACCCTGTTCTGTACCTGTCCTGGGAGTGTTTGATGGAGACAGTGAAGAGGGAGCTTTACTCTGCATCGGACCCCGTGCTGTACCTGTCCTGGGAGTGTTTGATGGGGACAGTGTGGAGGGAGCCTTACTCTGTATCTAACCCCGTGCTGTACCTGTCCTGAGAGTGCTTGATGGGGACAGTGTAGAGGGAGCTTTACTCTGTATCTAACCCCGTGCTGTACCTGTGCTAGGAGTGTTTGATGGGGACAGTGTAGAGGGAGCTTTACCCTGTATCTAACCCTGTTCTGTACCTCTCCTTGGGAGTGTTTGATGGGGACAGCATAGAGGGAACTTTACTTTGCATCTAACCCCGTGCTGTACCTGTCCTGGGAGTGTTTGATGGGGACAGTATAGAGGAACCTTTACTCTGTATCTAACCCTGTTCTGTACCTGTCCTGGGAGTGTTTGATGGAGACAGTGAAGAGGGAGCTTTACTCTGCATCGAACCCCGTGCTGTACCTGTACTGGCAGCGTTTGATGGGGACCGTGTAGAGGGTGCTTTACTCTGTATCTAACCGCGTGCTGTACCTGTCCTGGGAGTGTTTGATGGGGACAGTGTAGAGGGAGCTTTACTCTGTATCTAACACCGTGCTGTACCTGTCCTGGGAGTGTTTGATGGGGACAGTGTAGAGGGAGCTTTACTCTGTGTCTAACACCGTGCTGTACCTGTCCTGGGAGTGTTTGATGGGGGCAGTGTAGTGCGAGCTTTACACTGTATCTAACACCGTGCTGTACCTTTCCTGGGAGTGTTTGATGGGGACAGTGTAGAGGGAGCTTTACTCTGTATCTAACCCTGTGCTGTCCCTGTCCTGGGAGTGTTTGATGGGGACAGAGTAGAGGGAGCTTTACTATGTATCTAACCCCGTGCCGTACCTGTCCTGGGAGCGTTTGATGGGGACAGTGAAGAGGGAGCTTTACTCCGTATCTAACCCCGTGCTGTACGTGTCCTGGGAGTGTATGATTGGGACAGTGTAGAGGGAGCCTCACTCTGTATCTAACCCCGTGCTGTACCTGTTCTGAGAGTGTTTGATGGGGACAGTGTAGAGGGAGCTTTACTCTGTATCTAACCCCGTGCTGTACCTGTTCTGGGAGCGTTTGATGTGGACAGTGTAGAGGGAGCTTTACTGTGTATCTAACCCCGTGCTGTACCTGTCCTGGGAGTGTTTGATGGGGACAGTGTAGAGGGAGCTCTACTCTATATCTAACCCCGTGTTGTACCTGTGCTGGGAGTGTTTGATGGGGACAGTGTAGAGGGCACTTTACTCTGAATCTAACCCCGTGTTGTACCTGTCCTGGGAGAGTTTGATGGGGACAGTATAGAGGGAGCTTTACTCTGTATCTAACCCCATGCTGTACCTGTCCTGGGAGTGTTTGATGGGGACAGTATAGAGGGAGCTTTACTCTGTAACTAACCCCGTGCTGTACCTGTCCTGAAAGTGTTTGATGGGGACTGTGTTGAGGGAGCTTTACTCTGTATCTAACCGCGTGCTGTACCTGTCCTGCGAGTGTTTGATGGGGACAGTGTAGAGGGAGCTTTTCTCTGTATCTAACCCCATGCTGAACCTGTCCTGGGAGTGTTTGATGGGGACAGTGTAGAGGGAACTTTACTCTGTATCTATCCGCGTACTGTACCTGTCCTGGGAGTGTTTGATGGGGTCAGTGTAGAGGGAGATTTACTCTGTATCTAACCCCGTGCTGTACCTGTCCTGGGAGTGTTTGATGGGGACAGTATAGAGGGAGCTTTACTCTGTATCTAACCCCGTGCTGTACCTATCCTGGGAGGGTTTGATGGGGACAGTGTAGAGGGAGCTTTACTCTGTATCTAACCCTGCGCTGTACCTGTCCTGGGAGGGTTTGATGGGGACAGTATAGAGGGAGCTTTACTCTGGATCTAATCCTGTTCTGAACCTGTCCTTGGAGCGTTTGATGGGGACAGTGAAGAGGGAGCTTTATTCTGTATCTAACCCCGTGCTGTACGTGTCCTGGGATTGTATGATGGGGACAGTGTAGAGGGAGCCTTACTCTGTATCTAACCCCGTGCTGTACCTGTTCTGAGAGTGTTTGATGGGGACAGTGTAGAGGGAGCTTTACTCTGTATCTAACCCCGTGCTGTACCTGTCCTGGGAGTGTTTGATGGGGACAGTGTAGAGGAAGTTTTATTCTGTATCTAACCCTGTGCTGTACCTGTCATGGGAGCGTTTGATGGGGACAGTAGAGAGGGAGCTTTACTCTGTATCTAACCCTGTTCTGTACCTGTCCTGGGAGTGTTTGATGGAGACAGTGAAGAGGGAGCTTTACTCTGTATCTAACCCCGTTCTGTACCTATCCTGGGAGTGTTTGATGGGGACAGTGTAGAGGGAGCCTTACTCTGTATCTAACCCCGCGCTGTACCTGTCCTGAGAGTGTTTGATGGGGACAGTGTAGAGGGAGCTTTACTCTGTATCTAACCCCGTTCTGTACCTATCCTGGGAGTGTTTGATGGGGACAGTGTAGAGGGAGCTTTACTCTGTATCTAACCCTGCGCTGTACCTGTCCTGGGAGGGTTTGATGGGGACAGTTTAGAGGGAGCTTTACTCTGGATTTAATCCTGTTCTGAACCTGTCCTTGGAGCGTTTGATGGGGACACTGAAGAGGGAGCTTTATTCTGTATCTAACCCCGTGCTGTACGTGTCCTGGGAGTGTATGATGGGGACAGTGTAGAGGGAGCCTTACTCTGTATCTAACCCCGTGCTGTACTTGTTCTGAGAGTGTTTGATGGGGACAGCGTAGAGGGAGCTTTACTCTGTATCTAACCCCGTGCTGTACCTGTCCTGGGAGTGTTTGATGTGGACAGTGTAGAGGTAGCTTTACTCTGTATCTAACCCCGTGCTGTACCTGTCCTGGGAGTGTTTAATGGGGACAGTGTAGAGGAAGCTTTACTCTGTATCTAACCCTGTTCTGTACCTGTCCTGGGAGTGTTTGATGGAGACAGTGAAGAGGGAGCTTTACTCTGCATCGGACCCCGTGCTGTACCTGTCCTGCGAGTGTTTGATGGGGACAGTGTAGAGGGAGCGTTACTCTGTATCTAACCCCGTGCTGTACCTGTCCTGAGAGTGTTTGATGGGGACAGTGTAGAGGGAGCTTTACTCTGTATCTAACCCCGTGGTGTACCTGTGCTAGGAGTGTTTGATGGGGACAGTGGAGAGGGAGCTTTACCCTGTATCTAACCCTGTTCTGTACCTCTCCTTGGGAGTGTTTGATGGGGACAGTATAGAGGGAACTTTACTCTGCATCTAACCCCGTGCTGGACCTGTCCTGGGAGTGTTTGATGGGGACAGTGTAGAGGGAGCCTTACTCTGTATCTAACCCCGTGCTGTACCTGTCCTGAGAGTGTTTGATGGGGACAGAGGGAGCTTTCCTCTGTATCTAACCCCGTGTTGTCCCTGTCCTGGGAGTGTTTGATGGGGACAGTGTAGAGGGAGCTTTACTCTGTATCTAACACCGGGCTGTACCTGTCCTGGGAGTGTTTGATGGGGACAGTGTAGAGGGAGCTTTACTCTGTATCTAACCCCGTGCTGTACCTGTCCTGGGAGTGTTTGATGGGGACAGTATAGAGGGAGCTTTACTCTGTATCTAGCCCCATGCTGTACCTGTCCTGGGAGTGTTTGATGGGGACAGCGTAGAGAGAGCTTTACTCTGTATCTAACCCCGTGCTGTACCTGTCCTGGGAGTGTTTGATGGGGACAGTATAGAGGAAGCTTTACTCTGTATCTAACCATGTGCTGTACCTGTCATGGGAGCGTTTGATGGGGACAGTAGAGAGGGAGCTTTACTCTGTATCTAACCCTGTTCTGTACCTGTCCTCGGAGTGTTTGATGGGGACAGAGTAGAGGGAGCTTTACTATGTATCTAACCCCGTGCCGTACCTGTCCTGGGAGCGTTTGATGGGGACAGTGAAGAGGGAGCTTTACTCCGTATCTAACCCCGTGCTGTACGTGTCCTGGGAGTGTATGATTGGGACAGTGTAGAGGGAGCCTTACTCTGTATCTAACCCCGTGCTGTACCTGTTCTGAGAGTGTTTGATGGGGACAGTGTAGAGGGAGCTTTACTCTGTATCTAACCCCGTGCTGTACCTGTTCTGGGAGCGTTTGATGTGGACAGTGTAGAGGGAGCTTTACTGTGTATCTAACCCCGTGCTGTACCTGTCCTGGGAGTGTTTGATGGGGACAGTGTAGAGGGAGCTCTACTCTATATCTAACCCCGTGTTGTACCTGTGCTGGGAGTGTTTGATGGGGACAGTGTAGAGGGCGCTTTACTCTGTATCTAACCCCGTGTTGTACCTGTCCTGGGAGTGTTTGATGGCGACAGTTTAGAGGGAGCTTTACTCTGTATCTTACCCCATGCTGTACCTGTCCTGGGAGTGTTTGATGGGGACAGTATAGAGGGAGCTTTACTCTGTAACTAACCCCGTGCTGTACCTGTCCTGAAAGTGTTTGATGGGGACTGTGTTGAGGGAGCTTTACTCTGTATCTAACCGCGTGCTGTACCTGTCCTGCGAGTGTTTGATGGGGACAGTGTAGAGGGAGCTTTTCTCTGTATCTAACCCCATGCTGAACCTGTCCTGGGAGTGTTTGATGGGGACAGTGTAGAGGGAACTTTACTCTGTATCTATCCGCGTACTGTACCTGTCCTGGGAGTGTTTGATGGGGTCAGTGTAGAGGGAGCTTTACTCTGTATCTAACCCCGTGCTGTACCTGTCCTGGGAGTGTTTGATGGGGACAGTATAGAGGGAGCTTTACTCTGTATCTAACCCCGTGCTGTACCTATCCTGGGAGGGTTTGATGGGGACAGTGTAGAGGGAGCTTTACTCTGTATCTAACCCTGCGCTGTACCTGTCCTGGGAGGGTTTGATGGGGACAGTATAGAGGGAGCTTTACTCTGGATCTAATCCTGTTCTGAACCTGTCCTTGGAGCGTTTGATGGGGACAGTGAAGAGGGAGCTTTATTCTGTATCTAACCCCGTGCTGTACGTGTCCTGGGATTGTATGATGGGGACAGTGTAGAGGGAGCCTTACTCTGTATCTAACCCCGTGCTGTACCTGTTCTGAGAGTGTTTGATGGGGACAGTGTAGAGGGAGCTTTACTCTGTATCTAACCCCGTGCTGTACCTGTCCTGGGAGTGTTTGATGGGGACAGTGTAGAGGTAGCTTTATTCTGTATCTAACCCTGTGCTGTACCTGTCATGGGAGCGTTTGATGGGGACAGTAGAGAGGGAGCTTTACTCTGTGTCTAACCCTGTTCTGTACCTGTCCTGGGAGTGTTTGATGGAGACAGTGAAGAGGGAGCTTTACTCTGTATCTAACCCCGTTCTGTACCTATCCTGGGAGTGTTTGATGGGGACAGTGTAGAGGGAGCCTTACTCTGTATCTAACCCCGCGCTGTACCTGTCCTGAGAGTGTTTGATGGGGACAGTGTAGAGGGAGCTTTACTCTGTATCTAACCCCGTTCTGTACCTATCCTGGGAGTGTTTGATGGGGACAGTGTAGAGGGAGCTTTACTCTGTATCTAACCCTGCGCTGTACCTGTCCTGGGAGGGTTTGATGGGGACAGTATAGAGGGAGCTTTACTCTGGATTTAATCCTGTTCTGAACCTGTCCTTGGAGCGTTTGATGGGGACAGTGAAGAGGGAGCTTTATTCTGTATCTAACCCCGTGCTGTACGTGTCCTGGGAGTGTATGATGGGGACAGTGTAGAGGGAGCCTTACTCTGTATCTAACCCCGTGCTGTACTTGTTCTGAGAGTGTTTGATGGGGACAGCGTAGAGGGAGCTTTACTCTGTATCTAACCCCGTGCTGTACCTGTCCTGGGAGTGTTTGATGTGGACAGTGTAGAGGTAGCTTTACTCTGTATCTAACCCCGTGCTGTACCTGTCCTGGGAGTGTTTAATGGGGACAGTGTAGAGGAAGCTTTACTCTGTATCTAACCCTGTTCTGTACCTGTCCTTGGAGTGTTTGATGGAGACAGTGAAGAGGGAGCTTTACTCTGCATCGGACCCCGTGCTGTACCTGTCCTGCGAGTGTTTGATGGGGACAGTGTAGAGGGAGCGTTACTCTGTATCTAACCCCGTGCTGTACCTGTCCTGAGAGTGTTTGATGGGGACAGTGTAGAGGGAGCTTTACTCTGTATCTAACCCCGTGGTGTACCTGTGCTAGGAGTGTTTGATGGGGACAGTGTAGAGGGAGCTTTACTCTGTATCTAACCCCGTGCTGTACCTGTCCTGGGAGTGTTTGATGGGGACAGTGTAGGGGGAACTTTACTCTGCATCTAACCCCGTGCTGTACCTGTCCTGGGAGTGTTTGATGGGGACAGTGTAGAGGGAGCCTTACTCTGTATCTAACCCCGTGCTGTACCTGTCCTGAGAGTGTTTGATGGGGACAGAGGGAGCTTTCCTCTGTATCTAACCCCGTGTTGTCCCTGTCCTGGGAGTGTTTGATGGGGACAGTGTAGAGGGAGCTTTACTCTTTATCTAACACCGGGCTGTACCTGTCCTGGGAGTGTTTGATGGGGACAGTGTAGAGGGAGCTTTACTCTGTATCTAACCCCGTGCTGTACCTGTCCTGGGAGTGTTTGATGGGGACAGTGTAGAGGGAGCTTTACTCTGTATCTAACCCCGTGCTGTACCTGTCCTGGGAGTGTTTGATGGGGACAGTGTAGAGGGAGCTTTACTCTGTATCTAGCCCCATGCTGTACCTGTCCTGGGAGTGTTTGATGGGGACAGCGTAGAGAGAGCTTTACTCTGTATCTAACCCCGTGCTGTACCTGTCCTGGGAGTGTTTGATGGGGACAGTATAGAGGAAGCTTTACTCTGTATCTAACCATGTGCTGTACCTGTCATGGGAGCGTTTGATGGGGACAGTAGAGAGGGAGCTTTACTCTGTATCTAACCCTGTTCTGTACCTGTCCTCGGAGTGTTTGATGGAGACAGTGAAGAGGGAGCTTTACTCTGCATCGAACCCCGTGCTGTACCTGTACTGGGAGCGTTTGATGGGGACTGTGTAGAGGGAGCTTTACTCTGTATCTAACCGCGTGCTGCACCTGTCCTGGTAGTGTTTGATGGGGACAGTATAGAGGGAGCTTTACTCTCTATCTAACCCCGTGCTGTACCTGTCCTGCGAGTGTTTGATGGGGGCAGTGTAGTGCGAGCTTTACACTGTATCTAACCCCGTTCTGTACCTGTGCTAGGAGTGTTTGATGGGGACAGTGTAGAGGGAGCTTTACTCTGTATCTAACCCCGTGCTGTACCTGTCCTGGGAGTGTTTGATGGGGACAGTGTAGAGGGAGCTTTACTCTGTATCTAGCCCCATGCTGTACCTGTCCTGGGAGTGTTTGATGGGGACAGCGTAGAGAGAGCTTTACTCTGTATCTAACCCTGTGCTGTCCCTGTCCTGGGAGTGTTTGATGGGGACAGTGTAGAGGGAGCTTTACTCTGTATCTAACCCAGTGCCGTACCTGTCCTGGGAGTGTTTGACGGGGCTGTGTAGAGGGAGCTTTTCTCTGTATCTAACGCCGTGCTGTACCTGTCCTGGGAGTGTTTGATGGGGACAGTGTAGAGGGAGTTTTACTCTGTATCTATTCCCGTGCTGTACCTGTCCTGGGAGTGTTTGATGGGGACAGTGTAGAGAGAGCTTTACTCTGTATCTAACCCCGTGCTGTACCTGTCCTGGGAATGTTTGATGGGGACAGCGTAGAGAGAGCTTTACTCTGTATCTAACCCTGTGCTGTCCCTGTCCTGGGGGTGTTTGATGGGGACAGTGTAGAGGGAGCTTCACTCTGTATCTATTCCCGTGCTGTACCTGTCCTGGGAGTGTTTGATGGGGACAGTGTAGAGGGAGCTTTACTCTGTATCTAACTCCGTGCTGTACCTGTCCTGGAAGTGTTTGATGGGGACAGTGTAGAGGGAGCTTTACTCTGTATCTAACCCCGTGCTGTACCTGTCCTGGGAGTGTTTGATGGGGACAGTGTAGAGGGAGCTTTACTCTGTATCTAACCCCGTGCTGTACCTGTCCTGGGAGTGTTTGATGGGGACAGTGTAGAGGGAGCGTTACTCTGTATCTAACCCCGTGCTGTACCTGTCCTGAGAGTGTTTGATGGGGACAGTGTAGAGGGAGCTTTACTCTGTATCTAACCCCGTGCTGTACCTGTCCTGGGAGTGTTTGATGGGGACAGTGCAGAGGGAGTTTTACTCTGTATCTAACCCCGTGCTGTACCTGTCCTGGGAGTGTTTGATGGGGACAGTGTAGAGGGAGCTTTACTCTGTATCTAACCCCGTGCTGTACCTGTCCTGGGAGAGTTTGATGGGGACAGTGTAGAGGGAGCTTTACTCTGTATCTAATCCTGTGCTGTACCTGTCCTGGGAGTGTTTGATGGGGACAGTGTAGAGGGAGCTTTACTCTGTATCTAACCCGTGCTGTACCTGTCCTGGGAGTGTTTGATGGGGTCAGCGTAGAGGGAGTTTTACTCTGTATCTAACCCCGGGCTGTACCTGTCCTGGGAGTGTTTGATGGGACACTGCATGATAAATTGAGATTGGCCCCAATTATTTTTCACTGAGAATAACACAGAAATTAATATTGCAGAAGTAACCTATTCTTTGTATTTCCTGTCCCTTTGCAGACCCTGTACACTGTGCTGCCCGGCATGTTGGACAGCAACCCCTTTGCAACTGAGACAACACAGCTGCCACAAGGAGTTAAAGACATCTTGGACATCTTTAAGGGAACACTGAGCTTGTTAAAACAATATCGAGTTCATTCAGAGATTGCCTCCCAGCTCTTTGAATATCTCTTCTTCTTCACCAATGCATCACTCTTCAATGCTCTCATGGAACGAGGTGAGTCTGGGTGATCATCTCAAATCACGAATCAAATATGAAATGCTTCTATTCCAGTCTGTAACTCACTCCCGGGTATCTGTTATTCTATATATAAACCACCCCGAACCCCTCGATTAGATTCCAGTCTGTAACTCACTCCTGGGTGTCTGTTATTCTATATATAAACCACCCCGAACCCCTCGATTAGATTCCAGTCTGTAACTCACTCCCGGGTATCTGTTATTCTATATATAAACCACCCCGAACCCCTCGATTAGATTCCAGTCTGTATCTCACTCCCGGGTATCTGTCATTCTATATAAACCACCCTGAACCCCTCGATTAGATTCCAGTCTGTAACTCACTCCCGGGTATCTGTTATTCTATACATAAACCACCCCGAACCCCTCGATTAGATTCCAGTCTGTAACTCATTCCCGGGTGTCTGTTATTCTATAGAAAACAACACTGAGCCCCTCGATTAGATTCCAGTCTGTAACTCACTCCTGGGTGTCTGTTATTCTATATATAAACCACCCCAAACCCCTCGATTAGATTCCAGTCTGTAACTCACTCCCGGGTATCTGTTACTCTATATATAAACCACCCCGAACCCCTCGATTAGATTCCAGTCTGTAACTCACTCCCGGGTGTCTGTTATTCTATATATAAACCACCCCGAACCCCTCGATTAGATTCCAGTCTGTAACTCACTCCCAGGTATCTGTTATTCGATATATAAACCACCCCGAACCCCTCGATTAGATTCCAGTCTGTAACTCACTCCCGGGTATCTGTTATTCTATACATAAACCACCCCGAACCCCTCGATTAGATTCCAGTCTGTAACTCACTCCCGGGTATCTGTTATTCTATATATAAACCACCCTGAACCCCTCGATTAGATTCCGGTCTGTAACTCACTCCCGGGTATCTGTTATTCTAAATATAAACCCCCCCGAACCCCTCGATTAGATTCCAGTCTGTAACTCACTCCCGGGTATCTGTTATTCGATATATAAACCACCCCGAACCCCTCGATTAGATGCCAGTCTGTAACTCACTCCCGGGTGTCTGTTATTCTATATATAAACCACCCTGAACCCCTCGATTAGATTCCGGTCTGTAACTCACTCCCGGGTATCTGTTATTCGATATATAAACCACCCCGAACCCCTCGATTAGATTCCAGTCTGTAACTCACTCCCGGGTATCTGTTATTCTCTATATAAACCATCCTGAACCCCTCGATTAGATTCCAGTCTGTAACTCACTCCCGGGTATCTGTTATTCTGTATATAAACCACCCCAAACCCCTCGATTAGATTCCAGTCTGTAACTCACTCCCGGGTATCTCTTATTCTATATATAAACCACCCGAACCCCTCGATTAGATTCCAGTCTGTAACTCTCTCCCGGGTATCTGTTATTCTATATATAAACCACCCTGAACCCCTCGATTAGATTCCAGTCTGTAACTCACTCCCGGGTATCTGTTATTCTATATATAAACCACCCCGAACCCCTCGATTAGATTCCAGTCTGTAACTCACTCCCGGGTATCTGTTATTCTATATATAAACCACCCTGAACCCCTCGATTAGATTCCAGTCTGTAACTCACTCCCGGGTGTCTGTTATTCTATATATAAACCACCCCGAACCCCTCGATTAGATTCCAGTCTGTAACTCACTCCCGGGTATCTGTTATTTTATGTATAAACCACCCCGAACCCCTCGATTAGATTCCAGTCTGTAACTCACTCCCGGGTATCTGTTATTCTACATATAAACCACCCCGAACCCCTCGATTAGATTCCAGTCTGTAACTCACTCCCGGGTATCTGTTATTCTATATATAAACCACACTGAGCCCCTCGATTAGATTCCAGTCTGTATCTCACTCCCGGGTATCTGTTATTCTATATATAAACCACCCCGAACCCCTCGATTAGATTCCAGTCTGTAACTCACTCCCGGGTGTCTGTTATTCTATATATAAACCACCCCGAACCCCTCGATTAGATTCCAGTCTGTAACTCACTCCCGGGTATCTGTTACTCTGTATATAAACCACCCTGAACCCCTCGATTAGATTCCAGTCTGTAACTCACTCCCGGGTATCTGTTACTCTTATGTATGAACCCATCCACACCCATTGCCTTGATTAAATTCCAGGTTGAATTGAGCTTGCAATGTGGCGATTATTATCTTGTGTTGTGGGATGGCAGTGCATCCCCACCCCAATGGTCAGTAGGCAGGATGCTCCTCAGTCTGTGGGGAAGCCCTCACTTCCTTCTGTGTTGTTGTGCCTTACAGGATCTGGAGGAGGTTTCTACCAGTGGGCGAAGGGAGTGCAGATTCGTGCCAATCTGGACCTGCTCCTTGACTGGATACAGAGCATTGGGCTCGGAGAGCAGGCTGCTGAACTCTTCCTCAGATTGTCCACAGCCGTCAACCTACTTGCCACACCAAAACAGACTCTCCTGCAGGTAAACAGAAATCTCTGCATTGAATTAACCATTTGTTGTATTGAGAAACCGTTGTGAGAGCTGAGGCCAGGACTTGGGTTGTTAAAAGTCTAACAGTTACAGTAGAATTGAGAGATCAGAAATCCTGGGAAAAGTACATTTCGTTGTCGAGATCCAGACCGATCTGACTACTTCAGCAGCTTTGTGGAGTCAGTTATTTTTTTTACCTTCCCTTCCAGTCTCTGACTTCCTTTTGTGATTTACCCAGCACTTGGGCGGCATGTTGGAGCAGTGGTTAGCACTGCTGCCTGATGACGCCAAGGACCCAGCGTCGATCCCGGCCCGGGTCACTGTCCGTGTGGAGTTTGCACATTCTCTCCGTGTCTGCGTGAGTTTCACCCCCACAACGCAAGAAGATGTGCAGGGTAGGTGGATTGGCTACACTAAATTGCTCTTTAATTGGGCGAAAGAAAAGAATTGAGTACAAGATAGAATTGGACAAGGTAGTCAAGAAAGCATGCGGAATACTTGCCTTCATTGGACGGGGCATCTAATATAAAAACTGGCAAATCATGTTGTATAGAACCTTGGTACGGCCGCACTTGGAATATTGAGCACAATTCTGGTCACCACACTACCAGAAGGATGTGGAGGCTTTGGAGAGGGTGCAGCGGAGGTTTACCAGGATGTTGCCTGGTCTGGAGGGTGTTAGCTATGCGGAGAGGCTGAATAGACTCGGACTGTTTTCATTAGAAAGACGGAGGGTCAGGGGTGACCTGATGGATTATGAGGGGCATGGACAAAGTGGATGGGCAGGCACTCTTTACCAGGTGGAGGGGTCAGTCAACAGGGGACATGCGACTACAGTCCTGTCTCCCAGAGGTGACTGCGGAAGGCCAGACAGGATTTGTCAAGGGTCAGAAATTGTTGGCTGATATACGACGGTTGTTGAATATTGTTCTTTCCCCCTCTCCTGTGCCCGAGTCAGAGGTGACTGTATCCATGGACACCGAGAAAGCGTTTGATAGGGTGGATTGGGGATATCTTTTCAAAATTCTTCGGAGGTTCAGTTTGGGCAAGAAGTTCATTTTGTGGGTTTAATTATTGTACAAGGACCCCACGGCTAGAGCTCGGGGTATTTATTGTTGAACAGGGGTACAAGACAGGGGTGTCCATTGTCTCCGCATTTGTTTGCCTCAGTGATTTCCTCCGGGGGTGTTCTGGTTTCCTCCCACAAGTCCCGAAAGACGTGCTTGTTAGGTGAATTGGACATTCTGAATTATCCCTCTGTGTACCCGGACAGGCGCCGGAATGTGGCGACTGGGGGATTATTGTTGTTATTACTGAACCATTGGCCATAGCACTGAGATCTTTCAATAAGTGCAAGGAGATAAAGTGGGGAGGGAGGGAATAGAGAGTGTCTCTGTATGGAGACTATCTGCTCCTTTATGTTACAGATCTAGCCTCCACTATGGATGAGATAATGAAGCTACTTAGGATTTTTGACGCTTTTTCTGGGTGTAAGTTGAATCTAGATCAGGGCGAATACTTTCTGGTTAATCCCCCCGGGGAGGGGAGTCAATCTGGGGGTGTTACCGTTCCGTCTTGCCAGATCCAGCTTTCGTTATCTGGGTATGCGGGTGGCCAATGATTGGGCCTCACTACATGAACTGAACCATCCTAGTCCAGTGAGTGGGGTTAAATCTGACTTGCAAAAAGTGGGATAACCTCCCCCTGTCCTTGGCGGGCAGGGTCGAGACATAGAACATAGAACATTACAGCGCAGTACAGGCCCTTCGGCCCTCGATGTTGCGCCGACCTGTGAAACTACTCTAAAGCCCATCTACACTATTCCCTTATCGTCCATATGTCTATCCAATGACCATTTAAATGCCCTTAGTGTTGGCGAGTCCACTACTGTTGCAGGCAGGGCATTCCACGCCCTTACTACTCTCTGAGTAAAGAACCTACCTCTGACCTCTGTCATATCTATCTCCCCTCAATTTAAAGGTATGTCCCCTCGTGCTAGACATCACCATCTGAGGAAAAAGGCTCTCACTGTCCACCCGATCCAATCCTCTGATCATCTTGTATGCCTCAATTAAGTCACCTCTTAACCTTCTTCTCTCGAACGAAAACAGCCTCAAGTCCCTCAGCCTTTCCTCATAAGATCTTCCCTCCATACCAGGCAACATTCTGGTAAATCTCCTCTGCACCCTTTCCAATGCGTCCACATCCTTCCTATAATGCGGTGAACAGAATTGCACGCAATACTCCAAATGCGGCCGCACCAGAGTTTTGTGCAGCTGCAACATGACCTCATGGCTCCGAAACTCAATCCCTCTACCATTAAAGGCTAACACACCGTACGCCTTCCTAACAACCCTCTCAACCTGGGTGGCAACTTTCAGGGATCTATGTACATGGACCCCGAGATCTCTCTGCTCATCCACAATGCCAAGAATCTTACCATTAGCCCAGTACTCTGTCTTCCTGTTATTCCTTCCAAAATAAATCACCTCACACTTTTCTGCATTAAACTCCATTTGCCACCTCTCAGCCCAGCGCTGCAGCTTATCTATGTCCCTCTGTAACTTGTAACATCCGTCCGCACTGTCCACAACTCCTCCGACTTTAGTGTCATCTGCAAATTTACTCACCCATCCTTCTACACCCTCCTCCAGGTCATTTATAAAAATGACAAACAGCAGTGGCCCCAAAACAGATCCTTGTGGCACACCACTAGTAACTGGACTCCAGTCTGAACACTTCCCATCAACCACCACCCTTTGTTTTCTTCCAGCTAGCCAATTTCTGATCCAAACTGCTAAATCTCCCTGAATCCCATGCATCCGTATTTTCTGCAGAAGTCTACCGTGGGGAACCTTATCAAACACTTTACTGAAATCCATATACACCACATCGACTGCTTTACCCTCATCCACCTGTTTGGTCACCTTCTCAAAGAACTCAATAAGGTTTGTGAGGCACGACCTACCCTTCACAAAACCGTGTTGACTATCTCCAATCAAATTATTCCTTTCCAGATGATTATACACCCTATCTCTTATAAACCTTTCCAAGATTTTGCTCACAACAGAAGTAAGGCTCACTGGTCTATAGTTACCGGGGTTGTCTCTACTCCCCTTCTTGATCAAGGGGACAACATTTGCTATCCTCCAGTCTTCTGGCACTATTCCTGTAGACAAAGATGACTTAAAGGTCAAAGCCAAAGGCTCAGCAATCTTCTCCCTAGCTTCCCAGAGAATCCTAGGATAAATCCCATCCGACCTCCCCCTGTCCTTGGCGGGCAGGGTCGAGACCTCCCCCTGTCCTTGGCGGGCAGGGTCGAGACCTCCCCCTGTCCTTGGCGGGCAGGGTCTAGACTATTTTAAAAAAAATATAAATTTGGAGTTCCCAATTATGTTTTTTCCAATTAAGGGGCAATTTAGCGTGACCAATCCACCTACCCTGCACATCGTCAGGTTGTGGGGGTGAAACCCACGCAGACACGGGGAGAATGTGCAAACTCCACACGGATAGTGACCCGAGGCTGGGATCGAACCCAGGTCCTCGGCGCCATGAGGCAGCAGTGCTAACCACTGGGCCACCGTGCTGCCCTTGGGTCTGGACTATTAAAATGAATGTCCTCCCAAGGTTTTTATTTATTTTTCAATGTCTCCCCATTTTTCGCCCTAAAGCTTTTTAAAAAAATATATTTTATTAAAGTTTTTCGATCAACCAAGAATTTTCCCTTTTTACAACTTTGTAACAATATATACATTGATCGTTTTTAAAATAATATATTAACTAACGGCAAGTGCCAACACAAATAAGAAACAAAAAGAAATAGTAACATCGAGAAGATAAATATGAACAGCAAATATGTAACAACACACAAAAAAAACCCGAAGTCCCGAATGCACCCCCCCCCCCCCCCCCCCCCCCCCCCCCCGCCCCCCTGGGTTGCTGCTGTTGTCTTTCTTATTTTCCCTTATCGCTCTGCGAGATAGTCGAGGAACGGTTGCCACCGCCTGGTGAACCCCTGAGCCGAACCTCTTAGTGCGTACTTTATCCGCTCCAATTTTATAAACCCTGCCATGTTGTTTATCCAGGCCTCCACGCCCGGGGGTTTAGCTTCTTTCCACATAAGTAGAATCCTTCGCCGGGCTACTAGGGACGCAAAGGCCAAAACATCGGCCTCTCTCGCCTCCTGCACTCCCGGCTCATCTGCAACCCCAAATATAGCCAACCCCCAGCTTGGTTCGACCCGGACCCCCACCACCTTTGAAATCACTTTTGGCACACCCACCCAGAACCCGTGCAACACTGGACATGACCAAAACATGTGGGTGTGGTTCGCCGGGCTTCCCGCGCATCTCCCGCACCTATCCTCCACTCCAAAAAATCTACTCAGCCTTGCTCCAGTCATATGCGCCCTGTGTAGTACCTTGAATTGGATCAGGCTGAGCCTGGCACACGAGGACGAGGAATTTACCCTACTTAGGGCATCTGCCCACAGCCCCTCCTCAATCTCTTCCCCCAGCTCCTCCTCCCATTTTCCTTTCAGTTCCTCTATCATCGTCTCCCCCTCGTCTCTCATTTCCCTGTATATATCTGACACCTTACCATCACCCACCTATGCCCCCGAAATCACTCTGTCCTGGATCCCTTGCGCCGGGAGCTGCGGAAATTCCCTCACCTGTTGCCTCACAAATGCCCTCACTTGCATATAACGAAATGCGTTCCCAGGTGGCAACCCGTATTTTTCTGTCAGTGCTCCCAGACTCGCGAACGTCCCGTCCAAGAACAAGTCCTTCAGTTTCGCAATTCCTGCTCGCTGCCAAGATTGAAATCCCCCGTCTATCCTTCCCGGGACGAACCTGTGGTTGTCCTTATCGGGGACCACACTGAGGCGTCTCCACTGCCCCCAAATCTTCAGAGTCGCCACCACCACTGGGTTTGTGGTGTACCTTTTCGGGGAGAACGGCAGCGGCGCCGTCGCCAGTGCTTTTAAGCTAGTTCCCCTACAGGGCGCCATCTCCAGCCTTTTCCACGCCGCTCCCTCTTCTTCCCTCATCCACTTACATATCATAGACACATTAGCGGCCCAATAATAATCACTCAGACTCGGCAGTGCCAATCCCCCTCTATCTCTACTGCGCTGCAGGAACCCCCTCTTTACCCTTGGGGTCTTTCCGGCCCACACAAAGCTCATGATGCTCCTGTCCACCTTCTTAAAAAAGGTCTTTGTAATCAGTACAGGGAGGCACTGAAACACAAAAAGAAACCTCGGGAGAACCATCATTTTAACCGCCTGTACTCTGCCCACCAATGACAGGGGCACCATATCCCACCTCCTAAAGTCCTCTTCCATCTGCTCTACCAGTCGTGTCAAGTTAAGCTTATGCAAGGTTCCCCAGTCCCTGTCCACCTGGATCCCTAAATACCGGAAATCTCTTGTTACCCTCCTCAGCGGCAGCTCGTCTATTCCCCTGCCCTGTTCCCCGGGGTGCATCACAAACAGTTCACTCTTCCCCATATTCAGTTTGTATCCCGAAAACTCTCCAAACTCCCTGAGTGTCTGCATTATCTCAGGCATCCCCTCCACTGGGTCCGCGACATATAACAGCAGATCATCCGCGTATAATGACACCCGATGTTCTTCTCCTCCTCTAAGTACCCCTCTCCACTTCCTAGAGCCCCTCAGCGCTATGGCCAATGGCTCAATTGCCAACGCAACCAGTAACCCTGTCTTGTGCCCCTATATAGTCGGAAGTAGTCGGATCGTTGCCTGTTCGTAATCACACTTGCCACCGGGGCCCTGTACAGGAGTTGAACCCATCTAATGAACCCCTCTCCAAATCCAAATCTCTTCAGTACCTCCCACAGGTAGTCCCACTCCACTCTATCAAATGCCTTCTCTGAATCCATAGCCACCACTATCTCCGCCTCCCCCTCCAGTGGGGGCATCATCATCACCCCCAACAACCTCCGTATATTGGTATTCAATTGCCTCCCTTTAACAAATCCTGTTTGGTCACCATGCACCACCCCAGGGACACAGTCCTCTATCCTTGTCGCCATCACTTTGGCCAATAACCTGGCGTCTACGTTCAGGAGGGAGATGGGCCTGTATGACCCGCACTGCAGCGGGTCTTTGTCTCTTTTCAGGATCAGCGATATCGTCGCCTCCGACATCGTCGGGGGTAGTGTCCCCCTTTCCCTAGCCTCATTGAAGGTTCTCGTCAGGAGTGGGGCCAGCAGGTCTGCATATTTCCTATAAAATTCCACCGGGAACCCATCTGGTCCCGGGGCCTTCCCTGCCTGCATGCTCCCGATTCCTTTTACCACCTCCTCTACCTCAATCTGCGCTCCCAGTCCTGTCCTCCTGCTCCTCAACCTTCGGGAACTCCAACTGGTCTAGGAAATGCATCATTCCCTCTTTCCCTTCCGGGGGTTGGGCCTTATACAGCCTCTCGTAGAATACCTTAAATACCCCGTTCACCCTCTCCGCTCTCTGTTCCATCCTTCCCTCCTCGTCTCTAACTCCTCCGATCTCTCTCGCCGCCCCCCTCTTCCTAAGTTGTTGGGCCAGCAGTCGGCTCGCCTTCTCTCCGTATTCATACTGTACTCCCTGTGCCTTCCTCCACTGCGTCTCCACCTTACCCGTGGTCAACAAGTCAAAGTCCGTGTGTAGTCTCCGTCTTTCCCTGTATAGCCCTTCGTCCGGAGCCTCCGCATATCCACCCTCAGAATCTCCCCAATCAGTCTCTCCCTTTCTTTACCCTCTTTCCCCTTATGGGCCCTTATGGAGATCAGCTCCCCTCTCACCACCGCCTTCAGTGCCTCCCAGACTACTCCCACCTGGACCTCTCCGTCATCATTGACCTCTAGGTATCTTTCAATACATCCCCTCACCCTTCCACATACCCCCCCGTCCGCCAACAGTCCCATGTCCAATCTCCAATGTGGGGGTTGCTCCTTTTCCTCACCTAGTTCCAGATCTACCCAATGTGGGGCATGATCTGAAATGGCTATAGCCGAGTACTCTGCTCCTGCCACCTTCGGGATCAGCGCCCTTCCCAGGACAAAGAAATCTATCCGGGAGTACACTTTATGGACGTGGGAGAAGAAGGAAAACTCTTTACTCCTCGGTCTAGTAAATCTCCAGGGATCCACTCCTCCCATCTGCTCCATAAAGCCCTTCAGCACCTTGGCCGCTGCCGGCCTCCTCCCGGTCCTAGATCTGGACTGGTCCAGCCCTGGGTCCAGCACCGTGTTGAAGTCCCCCCCCCCCCCACCCCATTACCAACTTTCCCATCTCCAGGTCCGGGATGCGCCCCAACATACGCTTCATAAAGTTCGCATCATCCCAGTTCGGGGCATATACGTTCACCAGCACCACCGCTTCACCTTGCAATCTGCCACTCACCATCACGTACCTACCCCCACTATCCGCCACTATGGTCTTCGCCTCAAACGATACCCGTTTCCCCATCAGTATTGCCACCCCTCTATTTTTCACATCCAAGCCTGAGTGGAATACCTGTCCCACCCATCCCTTTCTTAATCTGACCTGATCCGCCAGTTTCAGGTGCGTCTCCTGAAGCATAACCACGTCTGCCTTTAGCTTCTTTAGGTGCACAAATACCCTTGCCCTGTCAATCGGCCCATTCAACCTTCTCCCATCTGCTGCTCCGTGTCTTCTTAGCCCATCTCAGGACCGTCTCCCTGTCCTTGTAGCGGTGGAATCTCACCACTATTGCTCGCGGTATTTCCCCTGCCTTTGGTCTTCGCACGAGGACCCGGTACGCTCCCTCCGCTTCCAGGGGGCCCGTCGGGGCCTCAGCTCCCATTATGGTATGGAGCATCACGCTCACGTACGCCCCAACGTCCGCTCCCTCTGCCCCTTCGGGGAGACCCAAAATCCTTAAGTTCTTCCTCCTCGAGCTATTTTCCAGTGCTTCCAATCTCTCCATACACCTCTTGTGTAGTGCCTCGTGCGTCTCCGTCTTCACCACCAAGCCCTGTATCTCGTCCTCATTTTCGGCAGCCTTTGCCTTCACTCCACGGAGCTCCATCTCTTGGGTCTTTTGCGTCTCCTTCAGCCCCTCAATCGCCTGCAGCACCGGCGCCAGCACCTCCTTCTTGAGCTCCTCCACACATCGCCGGAGGAACTCCTGCTGTTCCAGGCCCCATACCAACTGGGCTCCCTCAGCCGCCATCTTGCTTCTCCCTTCCCTTCTCTGCCACTGCTCCAGAGGATCCTCCACAATCTGGCCACTACTATCCCTTCTTTCCATCCACACCCGGGGGGACTCCTTCCTTTGTCGCCTCACACTGGGTTTAGCCTTTGAAAATTTCCGTTGGGGCTCCCGATAAGAGCCCAAAAATCCGTTGAAACGGGAGGTGCTGAAACGTGCAACTTAGCTGGTCATCGCCGCACCCGGAAACTCCCTAAAGCTTTTTTTTGTCAGTGTTGACAAGTTGTCCTCCTTTATTTGGGCGGGCAAGATCCCAAGGATCCGGAGGACACTTGTCCAGAGGGATAGCCAGTTTGGGGGTTTAGCGTTACCCGATTTGCTATTGGGTGACCAACATGGAGAAGCTGTTGAAGTGGGTTAGTGATCCGATTTTCACGTGGGGACGGATGGAGGCGAGTTCTTGTCGAGGCTCTGGTTTGGGTGCCTTGGGAACTGCCTTGCTTCCGTTCTTCCCTGTGAGCTTTTCTCCGAATCCGGTGGGCGTGTCCACCCTGAGGATACGGAAGCGATTTAGACAACATTTTAAGCTTAGCTCCGTGTCGCTGTTGGTCCTTATTTGTGGTAACTATCTCTTTGTGCCATTGAGTTTAGACTCAACATTTAGGCCATGGGCGAGAAGGGTCTTGAGAGGTTTAGGGATTTGTTCATGAAGAAGCGGTTTGCCAGTTTTGAAGAGCTATCGGTAAAGTTTCAGCTCCCTGGGGCCAATTTGTTCCAATACTTCCAGATTCGTAACCTTTTGAGAAAGACTTTTCTGTCATTCCCCTTGTCACCACCATCCTCCCGGTTGAGGAGGATTCTGTCTTTAGCCGGGTCTGGTGGGGGAGTATTTCGGATATCCACAGCCAAATCCCGTTAACGGAGTCGGCTCCGGTGGATGAGGTGAAGACAAAGTGGGAGGGGGAATTGGGACCTATTTTGATCAGGATGTGTGGAGTGAAGCTCTTTGCAGAGTAAACTCCACGTCCTCCTGTGCACGAGCCTGATCCAGTTTAATGTGGTGCATAGAGCTCATCTGTCCAAGGCTCGGATGAGTGGTTTATTTTCGGGATGGAGGACAAGTGTGAGCAGTGATCTCAGGGACCGGCTAATCACACTCGTGTGTCCTGATCTAAAGTTGTTGAGCTTTTGGGTCTCCTCCTTTAGCACCATGTCAACGATTCTCAACGTTAAACTGGAGCCTTGTCCCCTGGTGGCTGTTTTCAGGGTATCGGACTCGCTGATGCTGCAGACGGGGGTTAAGGTGATGTCCTCGCCTTTGCCTCGTTAATATCCCGGAGGCAAGTCCTGCGGGGTGGAGATCTCCTGATCCGCCCAGTGCCTCGGCCTGGTTGGCTGACCGCATGGAATGTTTACATTTGGAAAGGGTCAAATCCACTATCCGCGGGTCGGTTCAGGGATTCTATCTGAGCGGCAGCCAATCATTTCCTTTTTTCAGGAGTTTGTCACCGTCAGTTGTTGTGGGGGGGGTGGGGGGGCGGTTAGTTTTTTCTCTGGTTGGGACGGTGGGTATTTTGGATCTGATCTATACTGTTGGTTGTGCATATTTTATATTACAACTTGTAACATCTGTTTTTATATTGTTTCAAAATGAAAAAGCTTCAATAAAAATATATTTTTTAAAGTAATTACACTTTGGGTAAGGAATGGCTGGGTGATGGTGAAGAAAAGAGAGATTTGAGACAAAGTTCACAAGATACTAAAAGTAACTGGATAAGGTCATAAAAGTGCAAACAAGGTTCATGGCAAGAAGGTGCAGGATTAATAGTCAGGACGCAGCAGTGAATATTATATCCGTAAGAGCACAGTTGTAATGTTGGGTCTGACATGACAGGTGTACGTTGAGGACAGAGTGAAGAGCCAATGCAGGTTGATCCGGATGCTGCCCAGAGTGAAGAACTATAAATCCAAATAAAGATTCAGGAGAATCACACAATCAAACTGTAATTTGCAGACACCTTTCAATATAATGCCGAGAGTAACAAAGCAGTCACCTACTACCGACGTGAGCCTCACCGGCCTAGAGTTTCCAGGGAGTGCAAGGATGCCAAAGAGAGCGCTGCAGAGAATGAGATCCATGGGGGACCTCGCCCTCACAAACCTGCAATATTACCACTGGGCAGAAACCGCAGAGAGGGTAAATGGGTGGATAAAGGAGCCAGAAGCCGGGTGGGTGCTGATGGAGGAGGGCTCCTGCAGAGGGATCATCCTCAGGGTCAAAGCCACGGCGGCACTCCCATCCCCACCGAATAAATACTCAACATGTCCAGTGGTGATAACAACACTCCGATCATGAAACCAGCTGTGACAGCACTTCGGGTTAACAGAATTGTCCGTTACGGCCCCATCTGCAACAACCACAGGTTCATGTCGGAATCGAAAAACTACTGGAGAACAAAAAACAGGAAAATGTAACCACTCCTGTAAATGATAGAAACAGACTGATGTGTGAATAATTCACTTGATCCTTTGTCTTCTAATATATGTCCATGCTTATCCTTGTTTTCTATACGACAAAAATCTCAATAAAAACAATTATTTTAAAAAAGTGCAAATAAATACCAACACATATGTACAAGGCAGCCAATATCCTTTTCCACCCTCAACACTCAAAACCTCACAAGAACGCTCAGTTAAGTCCAACCAAGACCATGTTTTTTTACAAAGGCCTCTGCGTCCTCCGGTGATTCCGGTGAAAGAGTGCAGAAAAGATTTACTAGGATGTTGCCGGGACTTGATGGTTTGAGTTATAAGGAGAGGCTGGATAGACTGGGACTTTTTTCCCTGGAGCGTAGGAGGCTTAGGGGTGATCTTATAGAGGTCTATAAAATAATGAGGGGCATAGATAAGGTAGATAGTCAACATCTTTTCCCAAAGGTAGGGGAGTCTAAAACTAGAGGGCATAGGTTTAAGGTGAGAGGGGAGAGATTCAGAAGGGCCCAGAGGGGCAATTTCTTCACTCAGAGGGTAGTGAGTGTCTGGAATGGGCTGCCAGAGGTAGTAGTAGAAGCGGGTACAATTGTGTCTTTCAAAAGGCATTTAGATGGTTACATGGGTAAGATGGGTATAGAGGGTTATGGGCCAAGTGCGGGCAACTGGGACTAGCTTAATGGTAAAAAACTGGGCGGCATGGACTGGTTGGGCCGAAGGGCCTGTTTCCATGCTGTAAACTTCTATGATTCTATGATTCAAATTAAAAGTCCGTTAGCTCATACGTACACCACCCGAAAAGGAACTTCACACTTATACAGGGTGGCTTTGGCCTTGTTGAAAACCGCCCGCTTCCTTGCCAGTTCAGCTCTAACATCCTGGCAGATGCTGATGATGTGACCTTCCCATTCGCAGTCCCGATGCTCCTTGGCTCATTTCAGGACACGTTCCTTCTCTTGGAAGCAGTGGAACTGTATAATGTCTGCCTGTGGGGGTTCGTTCAGCTGGGGCTTCTGTCGGAGTGTTCAATGGGCCCTGTCCAGCTCTGGAGGAGACGTGAATACACCTTTCCCCATCATCTTCCCAAATATCTGGGAAAAGTACATAGTGGGACTCGGGCCTTCCACACCCTCCGGCAACCCCATGATCCTGAGGTTCTGCCTCCTGGAGCGGTTTTCGAGATCTCAGCTCTCAGCATCTTATTCTCGCCGGACATCAGAGAGATCTCAGCCTCCAGCTCGCTGTTCTTCAATAGAGCTGTCTCCATGCCCTTAATCACCACACCATGCTCCTTTACCGTCCCAGAGCTTTCTCCAGCTTCGACCGGATGGGACCCAGAGCCTCCTCCCTCAATTTTCAAAGGCCCCCAGGCATAAGTCTCCACTGTTTCTCGAACTCTATCGCTGGAACACCAGTGAGCATGTCAGCTGTTATTGGAGTGGCCGGAGTCACAGGAGTAGCCTTCTCCAACGAGGAGCCTCATGAAGTCGCCGAATCCATCGACAAAGTTCCATCCACAAGTTTCTTTCCCCTTGCCCTTCTTGGCATTCCTTAAATGTAGGGACCATATATTATCAAGTAGATGGGACTTTCGTAAAAATAACCTCAGAAACTGGGCACAAAAGGCCGAAAATCAGGTACCCGGCCGAGAGCTACCCCGTGTGCGACTCCTCCCAACATAAAGTGTAACAACAATTTTTCTTTTTAGCAAAATGTTCCATCTCACATTCACTAACATTAGATTCCATCTGCCCGTCTGCCCATTCACCATCTTCTCAATATCCCCTTTGCAGCTTCTATTGGTCAGCAAATTATTCACCACATTCTCTTTTTTAGTATTGTCAACAAATTGAAAAATCCAACCCGGCCGCTGATGTTAAACAGACTGCAGTTGGGCAGGTTAACACAGCCTTGCTTTCGGAATATGAGGTCACACTGACCATTCTCCAGTCCTCTGACACACATTCACTCTCTGTGGCACTTTGCTCCTTCGCTGCCTGATGCTGCCGTCTGTCACAGACACAGTCAGTCAGTGATTCCCTGTCCCAGTCCACACAAGGTTCCCGGGCTAACTAATCTCAGAGGAATGAGCAAATCCAGCCTGCTGGAAAATTCCTGAGTTAGTCAGCAGGGAGTAGAATGCCGGCTATTGTGGCGATCCTGCTTCACTGAGTGATGCCGGCCAATAAAATCTTCCAGCTAGCACTCTCCTCCTCTGCAATGCCCTCTGACAATTTCTGGCTTGATACTTTTGTATCTCAGTATTGTTTATCACAATGAGTTCTTTCTCTTCGATCACAATGATTGTTTGGTGACGTCCCTATCTCGGTATCTCTTCTTCAATCCAGCCTCACTGTACTCACTTCTCTCCAGAACAACACATTTTTAAGAACGCCTGATGTTGGGGACAGAGACTCTGAGTGGGAAAGTCAGCTGTTCCTGAGCTCTGGGAAACCAAGGTGGGGTAGGGGGTAAATGGTAAATGTTTTAGTGGGTAAAGTTGAGAATCATTGTTCAACAGTGGTGATAGCAAGTTTGCTAGCTTGCTGGCATGGGTTTGATGGGCCAAATGGCCTCATTCTGTGCTGTGATGACTATGACACTGCACTATGAGCTTCCTCTGATGCAGGTTTTAACCTCTGTCTTTTAAACACTTAAGCAATCTGTATTCTTTGTTAATTCGCCACGTCTGAATTTTCACTCCAATGTGTTGCGGTTTGAAAACTCAGTGGGCAATTGAAGATTCCATAGAATCCTAGAATTTACAGTGCAGAAGGAGGCCATTCGGCCCATCGAGTGTGTACTGCCCTTGGAAAGAGCACCCCACTTAAGTCCACACCGCTACCCTATCCCCGTAACCCAGTAACCCCACCTAACCTTTTTTGGACTCTAAGGGCAATTTATCATGACCAATCGACCTAACCTGCACATCTTTGGACTGTGGGAGGAAACCGGAGAACCCGGAGGAAACCCACGCGCACACGGGGAGAACGTGCAGACTCCGCCCAGACAGCGACCCAAGCCGGGAATCGAACCTGGGACCGTGGAGCTGTGAAGCAACTGTGCTAACCACTGTGCTACCATGCTGCCCAATCTTGTTGAAGATTTATGAAAGACCACATGGAAAGTCAGCTGCTCCTCTTCTTCAAGCAGATCCCTGTGGAGTTTGGGTTATCGGGACTGGGGGGGGGGACAGATGTCTCTCTTAGTGGTTCTCCATGGAGATAGGGGAGTGGAGTGTTCAGCTGTCGCTCCAAGCGGTTCCCAGTGAAGATTGGGGGTGATGGGAGAGCGCATCTGACTCTCAACGGTTCCATTCCTATTCCTGCCCTCTTCTCATTGACCTCTTGTCCGTCCTGAGCTGGTCTCCCAGGAGTCAGCCCCAGATCAAAATAGCCAACAACACTCCCTGCATCATCTCACATACAAAAAACAGACGTCTGGATGGAGACGTGGAGGGGTATGACAGGAACAGGGAGTGACCCGGAACAGGAGGAATGAGTGAACAGAAGGGTGGGTGGGGGTGGTGACTCAGGAGTTGGTGGGTGGCAGGGGAGAGTGAGTGACCAGGAGTTGTGGGGTAGTGCGGGAGGCTGCGCGAGCAGGAGTGGGAGAGAATTGGAGAACAGATTGAGCAGGGAAACAGAGAGGGTTGCGGAAGATTTGTGCTCGACATGGTGAACGTGTGGAGAACAGGAATCTGATTTCGACAGGAAGGTTTGACCCATTGTTTTCCCAAGGAAGGTGAGGGATGCAGTCCGCTGGAAGCCAGCAAACTGATCTCAGCACAGAAACATTCATTAACTTCCCTGTCCTGAGGGACGGCTTCGTCTCTCCAGCCAATCAACTCTAAATTCTCAACACTGATCTCACTGCACTTGGTGGCTGAGGGAGTTTGAAGTATTGAAGCCATCGCAGAATGAGTCAGCCTCAGCTGGGAGCTGCTTCCAAAAGCAAACAGGAACCCATTCTAACTCGGTAAAGGCCTGTGTCATTGTCATCATGCCAGACCCGACACCAATCCCCACCACAATCCCCTCTCACCCACTCCCCTTGGCCTACCCACATACCCACGACCCCCAACTCCATACCCACTACCCAACCCCATACCCAAAACCAACCCCATACCCAACACCAGCCCCATACCAACTACCCCAACCCCATACCCACTACCCCCAACCCCAACCCCAAACCCAACACCAACCCCATACCCACTACCCCCAACGCCAACCCCATACCCAACACCAGCCCCATACCCAACACCAACCCCATACCCAACACCAACCCCATACCCACTACCCCCAACACCAGCCCCATACCCAACACCAACCCCATACCCAACACCAGCCCCATACCCAAAACCAACCCCATACCCAACACCAGCCCCATACCCAACACCAGCCCCATACCCAACACCAGCCCCATACCAACTACCCCAACCCCATACCCACTACCCCCAACCCCAACCCCAAACCCAACACCAACCCCATACCCAACACCAGCCCCATACCAACTACCCCAACCCCATACCCACTACCCCCAACCCCAACCCCAAACCCAACACCAACCCCATACCCACTACCCCCAACCCCAACCCCAAACCCAACACCAACCCCATACCCACTACCCCCAACACCAACCCCATACCCAAAACCAGTCCCATACCCACTACCCCCAACGCCAACCCCATACCCAACACCAGCCCCATACCCAACACCAACCCCATACCCAACACCAGCCCCATACCCAACCCCAAACCCAAAACCAGTCCCATACCCACTACCCCCCAACACCAACCCCATACCCAACACCAGCCCCATACCCAACACCAGCCCCATACCCAACACCAGCCCCATACCCAACACCAACCCCATACCCAACACCAACCCCATACCCAAAACCAGTCCCATACCCACTACCCCCAACACCAACCCCATACCCACGACCCCAACCCCATACCCACTACACCCAACACCTACCCCATACCCAACACCAGCCCTATACCCAACAGCAAACCCAAAATCAACACCAACCCCATACCCACTACCCCCAACACCAACCCCATACCCAACACCATACCCAACACCAACCCCATACCCACTACCCCCAACACCAACCCCATACCCAACACCAACTCCATACCCACTACCCCCAACACCAACCCCATACCCAACACCAACTCCATACCCAACACCAACCCCATACCCAACACCAACCCCATACCCACTACCCCCAACACCAACCCCATACCCAACACCAACCCCATACCCACTACCCCAAAACCAACCCCATACCCAACACCAACCCCATACCCAACACCAACCCCATACCCAACACCAACCCCATACCCAACACCAACCCCATACCCACTATCCCCAACACCAACCCCATACCCAACACCAACCCCATACCCAACACCAACCCCCAACACCAACCCCATACCCACTAGCCCCAACCCCATACCCAACACCAACCCCATACCCACTACCCCCAACACCAACACCATACCCAACACCAACCCCATACCCACTACCCCCAACACCAACCCCAAACCCAACTTCATACCCCATACCCAACACCAACCCCAGACCCACTGCCACCAACCCCATACCCACTACCCCCAACACCAACCCCATACCCAACACCAACCCCATACCCACTACCCCCAAACCAACCCCGACACCAACCCCATACCCAACACCAACCCCATACCCAACCCCATACCCAACACCAACCCCATACCCAACACCAACCCCATACCCACTACCCCCAACACCAACCCCATACCCAACACCAACCCCATACCCACTACCCCCAACACCAACCCCATACCCAACACCAACCCCATACCCACTACCCCCAACACCAACCCCATACCCAACACCAACCCCATACCCACTACCCCCAACACCAACCCCATACCCACTACCCCCAACCCCATACCCACTACCCCCAACACCAACCCCATACCCAACACCAACCCCATACCCAACCCCATACCCAACACCAACCCCATACCCAACACCAGCCCCATACCAACTACCCCAACCCCATACCCACTACCCCCAACCCCAACCCCAAACCCAACACCAACCCCATACCCAACACCAGCCCCATACCAACTACCCCAACCCCATACCCACTACCCCCAACCCCAACCCCAAACCCAACACCAACCCCATACCCACTACCCCCAACCCCAACCCCAAACCCAACACCAACCCCATACCCACTACCCCCAACACCAACCCCATACCCAAAACCAGTCCCATACCCACTACCCCCAACGCCAACCCCATACCCAACACCAGCCCCATACCCAACACCAACCCCATACCCAACACCAGCCCCATACCCAACCCCAAACCCAAAACCAGTCCCATACCCACTACCCCCCAACACCAACCCCATACCCAACACCAGCCCCATACCCAACACCAGCCCCATACCCAACACCAGCCCCATACCCAACACCAACCCCATACCCAACACCAACCCCATACCCAAAACCAGTCCCATACCCACTACCCCCAACACCAACCCCATACCCACGACCCCAACCCCATACCCACTACACCCAACACCTACCCCATACCCAACACCAGCCCTATACCCAACAGCAAACCCAAAATCAACACCAACCCCATACCCACTACCCCCAACACCAACCCCATACCCAACACCATACCCAACACCAACCCCATACCCAACACCAACCCCATACCCACTACCCCCAACACCAACCCCATACCCAACACCAACTCCATACCCACTACCCCCAACACCAACCCCATACCCAACACCAACTCCATACCCAACACCAACCCCATACCCAACACCAACCCCATACCCACTACCCCCAACACCAACCCCATACCCAACACCAACCCCATACCCACTACCCCAAAACCAACCCCATACCCAACACCAACCCCATACCCAACACCAACCCCATACCCAACACCAACCCCATACCCAACACCAACCCCATACCCACTATCCCCAACACCAACCCCATACCCAACACCAACCCCATACCCAACACCAACCCCCAACACCAACCCCATACCCACTAGCCCCAACCCCATACCCAACACCAACCCCATACCCACTACCCCCAACACCAACACCATACCCAACACCAACCCCATACCCACTACCCCCAACACCAACCCCAAACCCAACTTCATACCCCATACCCAACACCAACCCCAGACCCACTGCCACCAACCCCATACCCACTACCCCCAACACCAACCCCATACCCAACACCAACCCCATACCCACTACCCCCAAACCAACCCCGACACCAACCCCATACCCAACACCAACCCCATACCCAACCCCATACCCAACACCAACCCCATACCCAACACCAACCCCATACCCACTACCCCCAACACCAACCCCATACCCAACACCAACCCCATACCCACTACCCCCAACACCAACCCCATACCCAACACCAACCCCATACCCACTACCCCCAACACCAACCCCATACCCAACACCAACCCCATACCCACTACCCCCAACACCAACCCCATACCCACTACCCCCAACCCCATACCCACTACCCCCAACACCAACCCCATACCCAACACCAACCCCATACCCAACCCCATACCCAACACCAACCCCATACCCAACACCAACCCCATACCCACTACCCCCAACACCAACCCCATACCCAACACCAACCCCATACCCACTACCCCCAACACCAACCCCATACCCACTACCCCCAACCCCATACCCACTACCCCCAACACCAACCCCATACCCAACACCAACCCCATACCCAACACCAACCCCATACCCACTACCCCCAAACCAACCCCGACACCAACCCCATACCCAACACCAACCCCATACCCAACACCAACCCCATACCCAATACCAACCCCATATCCAACACCAACCCCATACCCACTACCCCAACACCAACCCCAGACCCAACCCCATACCCAACACCAACTCCATACCCAACACCAACCCCCAACACCAACCCCCAACACCAACTCCATACCCACTACCCCAACTCACTGTTCACCAGTCCTTGTGTGAACTCACACTCTCAGTTCACCAGCCCCGTGTGAACTTGCACTCGCTGTTCACCAGTCCTTGTGTGAACTCACACTCGCTGTTCACCAGTCCTTCTGTGAGCTCACACTCACTGTTCACCAGTCCTTGTGTGAACTTACACTCGCTGTTCACCAGTCCTTGTGTGAGCTCACACTCACTGTTCACCAGTCCTTGTGTGAACTTACACTCGCTGTTTCAACAGTCCCCGTGTGAACACATACTGTGTTCACTATCCAACCTTGTGAACACACACTCGCTGTTTAACAGTCCCCGTGTGAACGCACTTGCGCTGTTAACCAGTCATATGAACATAAACTCTCTGATCACCAGTCCCCATGTGAACACGCACACTCGCTATTCACTAGTCCCCATGCGAACACACTCATTATTCACCAGTCCCCATGTGAGCACACACTCGCTGTTCACTAGTCCATGTCTGAAGACACAAATATATGACTATGATGAATGTGTACTTTCTTTTTGCAGGCTAACTGGCGGTCGCTGCGAAATGATTTTTTCAGTCTGAACCCAGCCCAGCTCCATCACATGCTGAGGGAGTATAATCCAGGCCGGCCTTGTCCACCGCTGTGGAGCCCCGTCACGGAGGACCAGCACACAGCACTGAGAACAGGTGAGCACAATTTTGGATAGACATGTTGATGCGCCAATGCTCATTAATCTTATTAATTTGGCGGATGATACAAACACTCCCAGGACAGGTATAGCACGGGGTTAGATACAGAGTAATGCTCCCTCTGCACTGTCCCTATCAAACACTCACAGGACAGGTACAGCACGGGGTTAGATACAGAGTAAAGCTCCCTCTACACTGTCCCCATCAAACACTCCCAGGACAGGTACAGCACGGGGTTAGATACAGAGTAAAGCTCCCTCTACACTGTCCCCTTCAAACACTCCCAGGACAGGTACAGCACGGGGTTAGGTACAGAGTAAAGCTTCCTCTACACTGTCCCCATCAAACACTCCCAGGACAGGTACAGCACGGGGTTAGATACAGAGTAAAGCTCGCTATACACTGTCCCCATCAAACACTCCCAGGACAGGTACAGCACAGGGTTAGATATAGAGTAAAGCTCTCTCTACACTGTCCCCATCAAACACTCCCAGGACAGGTACAGCACGGGGTTAGATACAGAGTAAAGCTCCCTCTACACTGTCCCCATCAAACACTCCCAGGACAGGACAGTACGGGGTTAGATACAGAGTAAAGCCCCCTCTGCACTGTCCCCATCAAACACTCCCAGGACAGGTACAGCACAGGGTTAGATATAGAGTAAAGCTCCCTCCACACTGTCCCCATCAAACACTCCCAGGACAGGTACAGCACGGGGTTAGATACAGAGTAAATCTCCCTCTACACTGTCCCCATCAAACTCTCCCAGGACAGGTACAGCACGGGGTTAGATACAGAGTAAAGCTCCCTCTACACTGTCCCCATCAAACACTCCCGGGACAGGTACAGCACGGGGTTAGACACAGAGTAAACCTCCATCTACACTGTCCCCATCCAGCACTCCCAAGACAGGCACAGCACGGGGTTAAATCAGAGGAAAGCTCCCTCTACACTGTTCCCATCAAACTCTTCCAGGACAGGTACAGCACGGGGTTAGGTACAGAGTAAAGCTTCCTCTACACTGTCCCCATCAAACACTCCCAGGACAGGTACAGCACGGGGTTAGGTACAGAGTAAACCTCCATCTACACTGTCCCCATCAAACACTCCCAGGACAGGACTCTGTATCTAACAGCACGGGGTTAGATACAGAGTAATGCTCCCTCTATCCTGTCCCCATCAAACACTCCCAGGACAGCACAGGGTTAGATACAGAGTAAAGCTCCCCCTACACTGTCCCCATCAAACACTCCCAGGACAGGTGCAGCACAGGGTTAGATACAGAGTAAATCACCCTCTACACTGTCCCCATCAAACACTCCCAGGACAGGTAGAGCACGGGGTTAGATACAGAGTAAATCTCCCTCTACACTGTCCCCATCAAACACTTCCAGGACAGGTACAGCACGGGGTTAGATACAGAGTAAAGCTCCCCCTACACTGTCCCCATCAAACATTCCCAGGACAGGTACAGCACGGGGTTAGATACAGAGTAAAGCTCCCCCTACACTGTCCCCATCAAACATTCCCAGGACAGGTACAGCACGGGGTTAGATACAGAGTAAAGCTCCCCCTACACTGTCCCCATCAAACACTCCAGGGACAGGTACAGCACGAGGTTAGATACAGAGTAAAGCTGCCTCTACACTGTCCCCATCAAACACTCCCAGGACAGGTACAGCACGGGGTTAGATACAGAGTAAAGCTCCCTCTACACTGTCCCCATCAAACACTCCCAGGACAGGTACAGCACGGAGTTAGATACAGAGTAAAGCTCCCTCTACACTGTCCCCATTACACACTCCCAGGACAGGTACAGCACGGGGTTAGATACAGAGTAAAGCTCCCTCTACACTGTCCCCATCAAACACTCCCAGGACAGGTACAGCACGGGGTTAGATACAGAGTAAAGCTCCCTCTACACTGTTCCCATCAAACACTCCCAGGACAGGTACAGCACGGGGTTAGATACAGAGTAAAGCTCCCTCTACACTGTCCCCATCAAACACTCCCAGGACAGGTACAGCACGGGGTTAGATACAGAGTAAAGCTCCCTCCACACTGTTCCCATCAAACACTCCCAGGACAGGTACAGCACGGGGTTAGATACAGAGTAAAGCTCCCTCGACACTGTTCCCATCAAACATTCCCAGGATAGGTACAGCACGGGGTTAGATACAGAGTAAAGCTCCCTCTACACTGTCCCCATCAAACACTCCCAGGACAGGTGCAGCACGGGGTTAGATACAGAGTAAATCACCCTCTACACTGTCCCCATCAAACACTCCCAGGACAGGTAGAGCACGGGATTAGATACAGAGTAAAGCTCCCTCTACACTGTCCCCATCAAACACTTCCAGGACAGGTACAGCACAGGGTTAGATACAGAGTAAAGCTCCCTCTACACTGTCCCCATCAAACACTCCCAGGACAGGTACTGCACGGGGTTAGATACAGAGTAAAGCTCCCTCTACACTGTCCCCATCAAACACTTCCAGGACAGGTACAGCACGGGGTTAGATACAGAGTAAAGCTCCCTCTACACTGTCCCCATCAAACACTCCCAGGACAGGTACAGCACGGGGTTAGATACAGAGTAAAGCTCCCTCTACACTGTCCCAATCAAACACTCCCAGGACAGGTAGAGCACGGGATTAGATACAGAGTAAAGCTCCCTCTACACTGTCCCCATCAAACACTTCCAGGACAGGTACAGCACGGGGTTAGATACAGAGTAAAGCTCCCTCTACACTGTCCCCATCAAACACTCCCAGAACAGGTAGAGCACGGGATTAGATACAGAGTAAAGCTCCCTCTACACTGTCCCCATCAAACACTCCCAGGACAGGTAGAGCACGGGGTTAGATACAGAGTAAAGCTCCCTCTACACTGTCCCCATCAAACACTTCCAGGACAGGTACAGCACGGGGTTAGATACAGAGTAAAGCTCCCTCTACACTGTCCCTATCAAACACTCCCAGGACAGGTACAGCACGGGGTTAGATACAGAGTAAAGCTCCCTCTACACTGTCCCCATCAAACACTCCCAGGACAGGTAGAGCACGGGATTAGATACAGAGTAAAGCTCCCTCTACACTGTCCCCATCAAACACTCCCAGGGCAGGTAGAGCACGGGATTAGATACAGAGTAAAGCTCCCTCTACACTGTCCCCATCAAACACTCCCAGGACAGGTAGAGCACGGGATTAGATACAGAGTAAAGCTCCCTCTACACTGTCCCCATCAAACACTTCCAGGACAGGTACAGCACGGGGTTAGACACAGAGTAAAGCTCCCTCTACACTGTCCCCATCAAACACTCCCAGGACAGGTACAGCACGGGGCTAGATACAGAGTAAAGCTCTCTCTACACTGTCCCCATGAAACACTTCCAGGACAGGTACAGCACAGGGTTAGATACAGAGTAAAGCTCCCTCTACACTGTCCCCATGAAACACTTCCAGGACAGGTACAGCACAGGGTTAGATACAGAGTAAAGCTCCCTCTACACTGTCCCCATCAAACACTCCCAGGACAGGTACAGCACGGGGTTAGTCACAGAGTAAAGCTCCCTCTACACTGTCCCCATCAAAGACTCCCAGGACAGGTACAGCACGGGGTTAGATACAGAGAAAATCTCCCTCTACACTGTCCCCATCAAACACTTCCAGGACAGGTACAGCACTGGGTTAGATACAGAGTAAAACTCCCTCTACACTGTCCCCATCAAACACTCCCAGGGCAGGTAGAGCACGGGATTAGATACAGAGTAAAGCTCCCTCTACACTGTCCCCATGAAACACTTCCAGGACAGGTACAGCACAGGGTTAGATACAGAGTAAAGCTCCCTCTACACTGTCCCCATCAAAGACTCCCAGGACAGGTACAGCACGGTGTTAGATACAGAGTAAATCTCCCTCTACACTGTCCCCATCAAACACTTCCAGGACAGGTACAGCACGGGGTTAGATACAGAGTAAAGCTCCCTCTACACTGTCCCCATCAAACACTCCCAGGACAGGTACAGCACGGGGTTAGATACAGAGTAAATCTCCCTCTACACTGTCCCCATCAAACACTCCCAGGACATGTACAGCACAGGGTTAGATACAGAGTAAAGCTCCCTCTACACTGTCCCCATCAAAGACTCCCAGGACAGGTACAGCACGGGGTTAGATACAGAGAAAATCTCCCTCTACACTGTCCCCATCAAACACTTCCAGGACAGGTACAGCACGGGGTTAGATACCGAGTAAAGCTCCCTCTACACTGTCCCCATCAAACACTCCCAGGACAGGTACAGCACGGGGTTATATACAGAGTAAATCTCCCTCTACACTGTCCCCATCAAACACTCCCAGGACAGGTACAGCACAGGGTTAGATACAGAGTAAAGCTCCCTCTACACTGTCCCCATCAAACACTCCCAGGACAGGTACAGCACGGGGTTAGATACAGAGTAAATCTCCCTCTACACTGTCCCCATCAAACACTCCCAGGACAGGTACAGCACAGGGTTAGATACAGAGTAAAGCTCCCTCTACACTGTTCCCATCAAACACTCCCAGGACAGGTACAGCACGGGGTTAGATACAGAGTAATGCTCCCTCTACACTGTCCCCATCAAACACTCCCAGGACAGGTACAGCACGGGGTTAGATACAGAGTAAAGCTCCCTCTACACTGTCCCCATCAAACACTCCCAGGACAGGTACAGCACGGGGTTAGATACAGAGTAAAGCTCCCTCTACACTATCCCCATCAAACACTCCCAGGACAGGTACAGCACGGGGTTAGATACAGAGTAAAGCTCCCTCTACACTGTTCCCATCAAACACTCGCAGGACAGATACAGCACGGGGTTAGATACAGAGTAAAGCTCCCTCTACACTGTTCCCATCAAACACTCGCAGGACAGATACAGCACGGGGTTAGATACAGAGTAAAGCTCCCTCTACACTGTTCCCATCAAACACTCGCAGGACAGGTACAGCACGGGGTTAGATACAGAGTAAAGCTCCCTCTCCACTGTTCCCATCAAACACTCGCAGGACAGATACAGCACGGGGTTAGATACAGAGCAAAGCTCCCTCTACACTGTTCCCATCAAACACTCGCAGGACAGATACAGCACGGGGTTAGATACAGAGTAAAGCTCCCTCTACACTGTCCCCATCAAACACTCCCAGGACAGGTACAGCACGGGGTTAGATACAGAGTAAAGCTCCCTCTACACTGTTCCCATCAAACACTCTCAGGACAGGTACAGCACGGGGTTAGATACAGAGTAAAGCTCCCCCTACACTGTCCCCATCAAACACTCTCAGGACAGGTACAGCACGGGGTTAGATACAGAGTAAAGCTCCCCCTACACTGTCCCCATCAAACACTCCCAGGACAGGTACAGAACAGGGTTAGATACAGGCTGAAGCTTTTTGATTCAGTGGAATAGCAAGGCTTTTTCTTCACTCTGTATTGGGCTGGAACCTGGCTGTCAACAATTACAGAGAATATGTAATTATTTCCTGTCTCATTCTGTCTCATAGTTTGAGGATAAGGGGTAAACCTTTTAGGACTGAGGTGAGGAGTCATTTCTTCACCCAGAGAGTGGTGAATCTGTGCAATTCGCTGCCACAGGAAGTAGTTGAAACCAAAACAGAAAATCCAGAATCCGAGTGATCGGGTTTACTGCGCGGAAAGAGCCTCTTCGGCCCATTGTGTCCGTGCTGACCCTCCAGCACCTCACCATTCGAACCCCATTCTCGAGTACTTGATCCATAGCCTTGTCTGCAATGGCATTTCAAATGTTCATCTAAATACTTCTGAAATGTTCTGAGGGTCTCTGCCTCCACCACCCCTTCAGGCAGCGAGTCCCAGACTCCCACCCCCACCTGGGGGAAAGGTTTTTCCTCAAACCCCCTCTAAACCTGCTGCCCCTCACCTTAAACCTGTGCCCCCTGGTTATTGCCCCCTCTACAAAAGGGAAAGTACCTTCCTATCCACCCCACCTCTGTCCCTCATAATCTTACACACCTCAATCAGGTTCCCCCTCAGCCTTCTCTGCTCAGGGGAAAGCAGCTCCAGCCTATCCAGCCTCTCTTCACAGCTGAAACATTCCAGCCTGGGCAACAGCCTGGTGAATCTCCTCTGCACCTTCTCCAGAGCAATCAATCACTTATAGTGCTGACCAGAACTGCATCCTCCAGCTGCGGCCTCACCAGCATTTTATACAGCGCCTGCATAACTTCCCTGCTCTTCTGTTTGTCTCGGTTAATAAAGGCAAGAATCCCACAAGCCTTCTGAACCACCTGACCTATCAATAGGTTTTGCACAAAGTAGAGAACTGCATACTTCCAGCTGGAAATGTGCGCAAACTTCCTACTCATAATATTGGTCCATTAATACTACTAATAACGATAATAATCGCTTACTGTCACAAGTAGGCGTCAATGAAGTTACTGTGAAAAGCCCCTAGTCGCCACATTCCGGCGCCTGTTCGGGGAGGCTGTACAGGAATTGAACCCGTTATTGCCCAAAACAAATGCCGTGCACTGGAATATCTTCCGTTACAGCTCGTATTAGTAGCCATCGAAATAATGGACAAATAGACGGCAGCGTGGGTGTACACGGAGACCATAAATATTGAAGTATGACCATGAGCAGTGGTTGATTGGGCACTGGCACTATTGATGGTGATTCACTTGCTCAATGGGATCATGGGGGGGGGCACGGCATGGGGGGGGGGGGGGGGGGGGGGGCGGGATCAGGATATTGAACTTCTTTAAAAAATATTTCTTTATTCAATTTTAGCAAATTTTCAACAAACCCCCCCTTACAGAAAAAAAGAAAAGCATAAAACACACAGATCAACATCGTACACTTATATCGCAAATTCCCCAATGTACAAACCCCCCCGTGAAACAATAATAAACACATACCCGAACCCCCCCCCCCCCCCCGCCCGGGTTGCTGCTGCTGCTGACCACCTCCTAACATTCCACTAGAAAGCCTAGGAACGGTTGTCACCGCCTGAAGAACCCCTGCACAGACCCTCGCAAGGCAAACTTTACCCTCTCCAATTTAATGAACCCTGCCATGTCGCTGATCCAGGCTTCCACGCTCGGGGGCCTCGCATCCTTCCACTGTAGCAAAATCCTCCGCCGGGCTGCCAGGGACGCAAAGGCCAGAATACCGGCCTCTTTCGCCTCCTGCACTCCCGGCTCGTCCGATATCCCAAATAATGCTAACCCCAGCTCGGCTTGACCCGGGTGTTCACCACCTTAGACACAGTCCTCGCAACGGCCCTCCAAAACCCATCCAGCGCCAGACACGCCCAGAACATATGGGCGTGGTTTGCTGGGCTCCCCGAGCACCTCACACACCTGTCCTCTACCCAATAAACCTACTCAACCTCGCCCCTGTCATATGCGCTCTGTGAAGAACCTTAAATTGTATCAGGCTAAGCCTGGCGCAAGAGGAGGAAGAATTAACCCTACCCAGGGCGTCCGCCCACGCACCCTCGTCTGTCTCCTCCCCAGGCTCCTCCTCCCATTTACCCTTTAGCTCCTCCGCCGAGGTCACCTCCTCTTCCTGCATCTCCTGATAGACCGCTGACCTTGCCTTCTCCAACCCATACCCACGAGAGCACCCTATCCTGGATCCTGAGTGCTGGAAGCAGCGGGAACTCCCTCATCTGCCGTCTTACAAACGCCCTTACCTGCATGTACCTGAAGGCGTTTCCGGGCGGCAGCCCAAATGTCTCGTCCAGCGCCCCAAGGCTCGCAAACGTCCCATCTAAAAACAGGTCCCCCATCCTTCTAATCCCTGCCCGATGCCAGCTCAGAAACCCCCCCATCCATTCTACCCGGGATGAACCGATGGTTCTCTCAGATCGGGAACCAAACCGAGGCCTCTACCTCACCCCTGTGGCGCCTCCACTGTCCCCAAATTTTCAGAGTCGCCGCCACCACCGGACTCGTGGTGTACCTTGTCGGCGGGAGCGGCAACTGTGCCGTCACCAGCGCTCTCAGGCTTGTGGCGACACAGGACGCCATCACCAGCCTCTTCTTAGCCACCCCTCCACCTCCATTACCCACTTACGGATCATCGCCACATTGGAAGCCCAGTAGTACCCACTTAGATTGGGCAACGCTAGCCCTCCTCTGTCCCTGCTATGCTCCAGAAACACCCTTTTTACCCTTGGGGTCTTATTCGCCCACACAAATCCCATGATGCTCCTGCTGACCCGTTTAAAAAAGGCCTTAGGGATCAGGTTGGGAAGGCACTGGAACACAAAGAGGAACCTCGGGAGTACCGTCATTTTCACCGACTGCACCCTACTCGCCAACGACAGTGGCAGCGTATCCCACCTTTTAAACTCCTTCTCCATCTGCTCCACAAGCCGCGTCAAGTTGAGCTTGTGCAGGGCCCCCCAGCTCCTGGCCACCTGGATCCCCAGATACCGAAAGCTCCTTTCCGCCCTCTTCAGCGGATGCTCGTCTATCTCCCTTCCCTGGTCCCCTGGGTGTATCACAAAGAGCTCACTCTTCCCTCCGTTAAGCTTATATCCGGAAAAGTCCCCAAACTTCCTGAGGATCCGCATAACCTCCGGCATCCCCCCACTGGGTCCGCCACATACAGTAACAGGTCATCGGCATACAGCGACACCTGGTGTTCCTCCCCCCCGCCCCCCGAACCAGTCCCCTCCAGTTCCTGGACTCCCTTAGAGCCATAGCCAAAGGCTCAATTGCCAATGCGAACAACAAGGGGGATAGGGGACACCCCTGCCTCGTCCCCCGGTACAGCCGAAAGTGCTCCGACCTCCACCGGTTGAGGAGCCTCCGCACATTGGTGTTCAGATGCCCATCCCTCACAAATCCCATCTAGTCCTCGTGAATCACCCCCGGGACACAGTCCTCAATTCTGGTAGCCAACACCTTCGCCAACAACTTCGCGTCGACGTTGAGGAGCGAGATCGGCCTGTACGACCCATGCTGTAATGGGTCCTTGTCCCGCTTCAGGATCAGCGAGATCAGCGCCCTGGACATCGTTGGGGGCAGACTCCCCCCTCCCTCGCCTCATTGAAAGTCCTCACTAGTAGTGGGCCCAACGGGTCCATGTACTTCCGGTAGAATTCCACCGAAAACCCATCCAGCCCCGGGGCCTTCCCTGCCTGCATGCTCCCCAACCCCTTAACCAGCTCCTCCAGCCCTACCGGTGCCCCAATCCAACCACCTGCTCCTCCTCCACCCTCGGGAACCTCAGCCGATCCAAAAATCGGTGCATCCCCCCTCCCCGTCGGGGGCTCAGACCTATACAGCCCCTCATAGAAGTCCCTGAATACCCCATTTATTCCAACGCACTCCGCACCGTGTTCCCCCCTCTATCCCTAACTCCCCCAATCTCCCTCGCTGCCTGCTGCTTCTGAAGCTGATGTGCCAGCATCCGGCTAGCCTACTCCCCATATTCATACACCGCCCCTTGCGCTTTCCTCCACTGCACCTCTGCCTTCCTGGTAGTCAACAGGTCGAATTCGGCCTGGAGGCTTCATCGCTCCTTGAATAATCTCTCCTCGGGGGGCCTCTGCATATCTCCTATCCACCCTTAATATCTCCCCCACCAATATCTCCCTCTCTCTCCTCTCCTTTCTCTGCTTATGGGCCCAAGTGGAGATTAGCTCTCCCCTAATCACCGCCTTCAGTGCCTCCCAGATCACCCCCACCTGCACCTCCCCATTATCGTTAGCCTCTAGATAGCTTTCAATGCACCCCCGGATCCGCCCGCTCACCTCCTCATCCGCCAGCAAGCCCACATCCAGGTGCCACAGCGGGCGCTGGTCCCTCTCCTCCCCTAGCTCCAGCTCCACCCAATGCGGGGCATGGTCTGAGATGGCTATGGCCGAATATTCCGTGCCCTCCACTCTCGGGATTAGTGCTCTACTCATAATGAAGAAGTCTATCCGGGAGTAGGCTTTATGGATGTGGGAAAAAAAGGAAAATTCCCTGGTCCCCGGCCTGGCAAACCTCCATGGGTCCACTCCTCCCATCTGGTCCATAAACCCCCTCAGCACCTTGGCCGCTGCCGGCCTCTTACCCGTCCTGGACTTAGAGCGGTCCAGTGCTGGGTCCAACACCGTGTTGAATTCCCCCCACCCCATTATCAAACTCCTTGTCTCCAGGTCCGGAATCCGACCCAACATACGCCTCATGAACCCAGCATCGTCCCAATTTGGGGCGTATACATTCACTAATACCACCCGCACCCCCTGCAGCTTACCACTCACCATCACATACCGACCTCCATTGTCTGCCACGATGTTCAGCGCCTCAAACGACACCCACTTCCCCACCAAAATCGCCATCCCTCGATTCTTCGCGTCCAACCCCGAGTGGAACACCTGCCGTACCCACCCCTTTCTCAGCCTAACCTGATCTGCCACCCTCAAATGCGTCTCCTGGAGCATAACCACATCTGCCTTCAGTCCCTTCAGGTGCACGAACACACGGGCCCTCTTGACCGGCCCGTTCAGGCCTCTCATATTTCAAGTTATCAGTCGGATCAGGGGGCTTCACCCACCCCCCCTCCTCCTTCCGACTAGCCATTTCCCTTTCTAGGCCAGCCACGTGCCCGCGCCTCCCGCACCCTCCATTCCCCCAGGCGGCAGACCCCCGCCCCGACTCTCTCTCCAAACTCCAGCTCCCCTTTGGCCAATGCAGCAGCATCCCAGTCCGTCGCCCCCCTAGCTGTATTGCTCCCCCCATGGCACTCCCGTAAGTCTGCTGACCCTGGCCTCTCCCGCCACTCCGTCGACCCCCCAGTGTGAGAATCCCTCCTGCCCCTCCTGGTAGTCAGCGTGCGCTCCTCTCCAACACTGCCCTTCCCGCCCCGGCCCTGCCCCCTTCCTTCCCTAGCGCGGGAAAAAGCCCACGCTTTCCCACCAAGCCGGCCACGCCCTCTCTGGCGCAGCTCCCTTTTGCGGCCTTTTCTCTGCTCCCCCACCTCGGGCCACCCATTCCCCCCCCCCCCAGGCGGGGCCCCGTCCTTCCAACCACAGACGCCCACACTCTCACACAACCCCCACTTCGAACCGTTTGCCCAACCCCACCCAGCACCAAAGAAAACAGAACAGAACATCCCCCAAAACCCGATAACCACAATAACCCCCCCCTCGACACCCCCTCCCAACAAACCCTCAGTCCGTGTCCAACTTTTCGGCCTGGATAAAAGTCCACGCCTCCTCCGGCGTCTCAAAGTAATGGTGCCGGTCCTTGAACGTGACCCACAGTTGTGCCGGCTGCAGCATCCCGAATTTCACCCCCTTCCGATGCAGAACCGCCTTAGCCCGGTTGTACCTGGCCCTCTTCTTGGCCACCTCCGCGCTCCAGTCCTGATATATACGGATCTCTGCGTTCTCCCACCTGCTGCTCCACTCCTTTTTAGCCCATCTCAGGACACACTCCCTGTCCACAAAGCGGTGGAACCTCACCACTACCGCCCACGGCGGCTCATTGGCCTTGGGCCTCCTCGCCAGGACTCGGTGAGCCCCATCCAGCTCCAGGGGCCTCGGGAAAGCTCCCGCGCCCATCAACGTGTTCATCGTCGTGGCCACGTATGCTCCAGCATCCGACTCCTCCACTCCCTCCGGGAGACCCAGAATCCAAAAGTTCTTCCTCCTCGGCCGATTCTCCATGTCTTCAAACTTTTCTTGCCACTTCTTGTGCAGCGCCTTGTGCGCCTCCACCTTCACCGCCAGGCCTAAGGTCTCGTCCTCGTTCTCCGAGGCCTTTTGCCGCACCTCCCGGATCGCCGCCCCTTGGGCCTTCTGGGTCTCGACCAGCTTGTCGATCGAAGCCTTCATCGGCTCCAGCAGCTCTGCCTTCAGGTCTGCAAAACAGCGCTTGAGGAACTCCTGCTGCTCTTGCGACCATTGCGCCCACGCTGCCTGGTCTCCACCCGCTGCCATCTTGGTTCTCCTCCCTTACACTTTTCGCTGCACCAAAATCTCTTTTTTCACCGCTCCACTCCTGGTCCAATCCAGACAGTGCCAGGGGAATCGTACTGTTGCCTTCCCACACCGGGAACTGTCGAACAAATGCCGCTGGGGCCCCTAGAAAGAGCCCAAAAGTCCGTTTCTGACGGGAGCTGCCGAACGTGCGACTTAGCTCCGCATAGCCGCAACCAGAAGTCCAGGATATTGAACTTGATGATCAGCCATGATAATGAATGGTGGAGCAGGCTCGAAGGGCCGAATGGCCTCCTGCTGCTCCTATTTTCTGTGTACCTGCGTGTAAACTTCAGTCCTGCTCACTGACTCTCATTACCATATTTACTGTCAGAAATTCAGAAGGAATCCTGTAGCGAATGATGTGGGCGTGAGCTTTATATAATGAACGTGAATTGTGGTGGGGGGGGAATGAGTGTTTTTTACCCCCTTTATGGAGGGAGTGATAAAGCTGTTCTTGCATTGTAATGGATGTCTAGGATTAGTGCTGATCACCTCAGTACATTGCACCCACTAACGGATCTGCATTCTTGTCCTCAGCTGACATCCTGGAAAGCTTTGACAATCACCCGCCCCTGATCCTGCCTTCTAGTGTTTTCCATATCGAGCTTGGCAAGCCCATTGCTCACCACCTGGGCCTCCCTTCACAGCTGGAGCGGATCAAGGAATTTCTCCAGAGCCTGGAGCAGCCGGAGGTTCCGGCAGCTCCTGAGCAGAGCAGTGGAAACCAATCCCAACAGGTAAACAATCGCTGTCACACGGAGGATTCAAGCAAGCACGGTGACTCGGTGTGGAGAGAAGCTCACACACAGATTCGAGGTTCTTTACCAACTAACTTGCTTTGAACAATATCGTGCTTGTGTAATAATGTGGTTCTAAGTTTTCAAAAAAACCTCGAGGAACATTTCTTTGAATCTGTTTCCTCTTTTAGTGACAGTTTTAAATTGCAAGGTAATTTTGCAGGGCTGTGGGGAAGAGCAGAGAGGGAAACTGATTGGATCGCGCTTTCAAATAGCCAGCACAATGATCTGGACCGTCGCCTCTTGGGCTGTATCATTCGACGGTGATATCTGTCTCTCAGTTAACCCCAACCAGAGAAAATAGTTATCTCACTTCACTCGATGAATACTTTCTAATTTCAAAAATCTTGTTTAAATCTCCCCTTAGCAATCTCCATTCCAATAGAAAGTCAGATTGTTTCATGTCTCTCTTTAGATCCTTAGTTTCCTGTCATAGGTTTACCATATTGATTATTGGTTCCCTGACAATTACCTCTCATTTGCTCCTGAGATATAAACTTCAGAGTTCATTGTGTTTACACAGGATCTCTCTGTGATGTCACAGAGAAGGCCAGCACCATTTTCCAGGATATAATATTTTTTTAAATAATAATGTTTATTGTCACCAGTAGGCTGACATTAACACTGCAATGAAGTTACTGTGAAAAGCCCCCAGTCGTCACATTCCGGCGCCTGTTCGGGTACACAGAGGGAGAATTCAGAATGTCCAATTCACCTAACAGCACATCTTTCGGGACTTGTGGGAGGAAACCGGAGCACCCGGAGGAAACCCACACAGACACGGGGAGAACGTGCAGACTCCGCACAGACAGTGACCCAAGCCGGAATCGAACCTGGGACCCTGGTGCTGTGAAGCAACTGTGCTATCCACCGTGCTACCGTGCTGCCCACTTGATCTGACTTAAACATTTCTTTGGGAATTTTCATGGAAATTGGGAATGGGAAGGTGGTAATTGTGACCCCCAAAGCCTCACGCATTATTAGTTGGGCGGGTGTGCACGGTGTGTGTAGAGGCAAACTGACCTTTTGCCAGAGTGTCAAACTTTACCAGCATACTCGCCTAATTTACCAAACAGCCAAAAAGCCAGACCATTGAGCCTTTAATCATTTCACGAGCAGGCAAGGTCTCCACTGTGTTCCAAAAATGATCCTGCCGTTTAAAGACATTCAGCATGTGTGTAAATGTAGTTTGTAATCTATTCCTGCAACACAGCACATAAAGGTTGAGGTTTCAGAGGTCGTGAATCTGTTACTGTGTCATTATTATACTCTATCAGGTACTGTCACTCTGTATATAAAACATGACGTTATCTGTGTGTACCCGCCAATATTAAACACAGAGTGTTGCTCACATTGATCAATCTTGTAATTACTGTATTGAAAATTGTTCAGAGTTTGATTTTCCTCCAGACTAGCTTCCGACCACTGGTGATGCAAAGTATCATAAATGTGACAAAATCAAGGCGAATATCAGCCCACACACACCCAAAGATGGTAAACGTATCACTGCAAACATTCCAGATTCCTCGCCCTGCATCCTCGATTCTGGACCATTTACAGATGGAATCATAGAATTCACAGTGCAGGAGGCCATTCGGCCTATCGAGTCTGCACCAGCCCTTGGAGAGATAATCCCACCTAAACCCATACCTCCATTCTATCCCCGTAACCTAACCTTTTTGGACACTAAGGGCAATTTAGCAGGGCCAGTCCACCTAATCTGCACATCTGTGGACTGTGGGAGGAAACCCACACAGACACGGGGAGAACGTGCAGATTCCGCACAGACAGTCACCCAAGCCGGGAATCGAACCCGGGATCCTGGAGCTGTGAAGCAACAGTGCTAACCAGTGTGCTACTCTTAAATGAGGGTGGGCTGATGATCTCTTTCTCATCAGACCTTAGAGAATCTAGTTAAGTGTGCAGGGATCGCAGACTCCAACGTATAGATTTCACATTGTCCCACTGGTCTCTGCACCTGGCAACTTCCAGCGTTTTCTCACAGTTACATCAATTCATGTGTTCATTTCACAGTGGCAAGATTGAAATGCGAAATCTGTTGATCTTCAATCAAATTACACCAGACCTAATGGGGGAGGTGGGTGGCAGAGAGGGGGGCATGGGTCAGATTGCAGAACGAGATGAACGACACTGACAGGAGGTATGGTAAATCAGGAAGTCGTGATCAGGGTAAACTGTGAGTCTGAAGGAGGCAGGACCCAGGGGCGGTTGAGTGAAGGGAGAATTTCCACAGATTGCCATTCTTGGATGGAAGGTTCAAGTAGCAGACGGAGCAATAAGTCTGCAGTTCCACACAAAACGGGATTCCGATAGAATTCCTCCGAGTGCAGGCATGTGACTGATGCTGAGGTTAGTCCGTGTTGGAGCTGGGTGTGTGTGAACAGTCTTAGTCACAAATATACATTTCATCCATTGACTTCCTTTTGCCAACATCACAGTTTCATTATGTGGTGGGCAGGCTGACTGTCCTTGTCCTCAGTAACTGCACGGAGAAATCACTTTCTGCTGATTCCAACATCAAGAAAGAACTTGCATTTTCGTAGCACTTTTCACAATTGAGGTACCCTCAATAACGAAGCTTAGAGATTAAACTGTAAAGAAGGCTTTATTAGACTAAGAACTATGTTAGAGCTGAGACAAGTGCTGACTGCTACACAGCCCATGAGGCAGCCCTTTATATTTGGCTCACAGATGGGCGGAGCCAGAGGCGGAGTCCCCAGGGTTCCAAGCCCAGGCTTAAAGGGGACATCACCTTACATGATGATAAGGCAGTAACCGTTCATCACAACATTGTTCCAAAGTGTTACAGCCAATGAGGTACTTTTTAAAAGTGTAATGTAGGGACAGACGGCAGTCAATTTACACAAAGCAAGGCCCCAGAATCCTGCCATCAAACAATCAGTAGTTAATACCTTCTTTTTAATATAAATTTAGAGAACCCAATTGGGCGGGGGGTCCCGGCGGGATGGAGTGGCGGGAACCACTCCGGCGTCGGTCCGCACCTTGAGGGGCTAGGCCCGCGCCGGAGTGGTTTGCGCTCCGCCGGCTGGCAGGAAAGGCCTTTGGTCTTCGCCGGGCGACGCATGCGCGGGAGCGTCAGCGGCTGCTGACGTCATCCCCACGCATGCGCAGGGGAGGGGGTCTCATCCGCCTCCACCATAGTGAAGACCATGGCGAAGGCGGAAGAAAAAGAGTGCCCCCACGGCACAGGCCCGATCGCGGGCCAGTCCACCGTGGGGGCACCCCCCTGGGGCCAGATTGCCCTGCGCGCCCCCCCCAGGACCCCGGAGCCCGCCCGCGGCGCCTTGTCCCGCCGTTCAAAAGGTGGTTTAATCCACGCCGGCGGGAGAGGGTTGACAGCGGCGGGACTTCGGACCATCGCGGGCCGGAGAACCGCCGGGGGTGGGCCCGCCGACCGGCGTGATTCCCGCCCCCGCCGAATCTCTGGTGGCGGAGAATTCGGGACACGGCGGGGGCGGGATTCATGCCCGCCCCCGGCGATTCTCTGACCTGGTGGGGGCTCGGAGAATCTCGTCCATTATTTTTTTTCCAATTTAGGGGCAATTTAGCGCGGCCAATCCGCCTACCCTGCACATCTTTGGGTTGTGGGGGTGAGACCCACACAGACACGGGGAGACTGTGCAAACTCCACACGGACAGTGACCCAGGGCCGGGATTCGAACCCGGGTCCTCAGCGCCGCAGTCGCAGTGCTAACCCACTGTGCCACCGTGCTGCCCCCAGTTGATACCTTTAAATAAAATAAAAAACATTTATTGTCACAAGTAGGCTTATATTAACACTGCAAGGAAGTTACTGTGAAAAGCCCCTAGTTGCCACATTCCGGCGCCTGTTCGGGTACAGAGGGAGAATTCAGAATTCTCAGCTGGTACGGGAATTGAACCCACGCTGCTGGCCTTGCTCTGCATCACAAACCAGCTGGTGTTTGTTGACGAGGAAGAACAGCCCAACTCCGCTTCGAAATAGTTTGAAGGCAGTTGGGGCCTCGGCTTAATTCCTTATCCAAAAAGCAGTGCCTCTGGCAGTGTGGCTCTCCCGAAAGCCGTCATTGTGAATGGCAATCCAGATTATATACTCAGTCTCTGGAGACTCGTGTCTCTGCTGTGGGCCCCACGCCCTCCCTCTGGCACCCACAGGCCCCACGCCCTCCCTCTGCCACCCACAGGCCCCACGCCCTCCCTCTGCCACCCACAGGCCCCACGCCCTCTCTCTGACACCCACAGGCCCCACGCCCTCCCTCTGGCACCCACAGGCCCCACGCCCTCCCTCTGCCACCCACAGGCCCCATGCCCTCTCTCTGACACCCACAGGCCCCACGCCCTCCCTCTGGCACCCTTGGGCCCCACGCCCTCTCTCTGACACCCACTGGCCCCACGCCCTCCCTCTGGCACCCTTGGGCCCCACGCCCTCTCTCTGACACCCACTGGCCCCACGCCCTCTCTCTGACACCCACTGGCCCCACGCCCTCCCTCTGCCACCCACAGGCCCCACGCCCTCCCTCTGCCACCCACAGGCTCCACGCCCTCCCTCTGCCACCCACGGGCCCCATGCCCTCTCTCTGACACCCACAGGCCCCACGCCCTCTCTCTGCCACCCACAGGCCCCACGCCCTCTCTCTGCCACCCACGGGCCCCATGCCCTCTCTCTGCCACCCACGGGCCCCACGCCCTCTCTCTGACACCCACAGGCCCCACGCCCTCTCTCTGCCACCCACAGGCCCCACGCCCTCTCTCTGCCACCCACGGGCCCCATGCCCTCTATCTGCCACCCACGGGCCCCATGCCCTCTCTGACACCCACAGGCCCCATGCCCTCTCTGTGACACCCACGGGCCCCACGCCCTCTCTCTGCCACCCACAGGCCCCTTGCCCTCTCTCTGCCACCCACGGGCCCCATGCCCTCTCTCTGACACCCACGGGCCCCATGCCCTCTCTGACACCCACAGGCCCCATGCCCTCTCTGTGACACCCACGGGCCCCACGCCCTCTCTCTGCCACCCACAGGCCCCTTGCCCTCTCTCTGCCACCCACGGGCCCCATGCCCTCTCTCTGACACCCACGGGCCCCATGCCCTCTCTCTGTCACCCACAGGCCCCTTGCCCTCTCTCTGCCACCCACGGGCCCCATGCCCTCTCTCTGACACCCACGGGCCCCATGCCCTCTGCCACCCACAGGCCCCATGCCCTCTCTCTGCCACCCACGGGCCCCATGACCTCTGCCACCCATGGGCGCCATGCCCTCTCTGCCACCCACGGGCCCCATGCCCTCTGCCACCCATGGGCCCCATGCCCTCTCTCTGCCACCCACTGGCCCTACACCCTCTCTCTGCCACCCACTGGCCCTACACCCTCTCTGCCACACACGGGCCCCACACCCTCTCTCTGACACCCACAGGCCCCATGCTCTCTGCCACCCATGGGCCCCATGCCCTCTCTCTGCCACCCACAGGCCCCTTGCCCTCTCTCTGACACCCACAGGCCCCATGCCCTCTGCCACACATGGCCCCACACCCTCTCTCTGCCACCCATGGGCCCCATGCCCTCTCTCTGCCACCCACTGGCCCACGCCCTCTCTCTGCCACCCACAGGCCCCGTGCCCTCTCTCTGCCACCCATGGGCCCCATGCCCTCTCTCTGACACCCACAGGCCCCACGCCCTCTCTCTGCCACCCACGGGCCCCACGCCCTCTCTCTGACACCCACGGGCCCCACGCCCTCTCTCTGACACCCACGGGCCCCACGCCCTCTCTCTGACACCCACAGACCCTACACCCTCTCTCTGCCACCCACAGGCCCCATGCCCTCTCTCTGCCACCCACAGGCCCCATGCCCTCTGCCACCCATGGGCCCCATGCCCTCTGCCACCCATGGGCCCCATGCCCTCTGCCACCCATGGGCCCCATGCCCTCTCTCTGCCACCCACTGGCCCTACACGCTCTCTGCCACCCATGGGCCCCATGCCCTCTCTCTGCCACCCACAGGCCCCATGCCCCCTCTCTGCCACCCACTGGCCCTACACCCTCTCTCTGCCACCCATGGGCCCCATGCCCTCTGCCACCCATGGGCCCCATGCCCTCTGCCACCCATGGGCCCCATGCCCTCTGCCACCCATGGGCCCCATGCCCTCTGCCACCCATGGGCCCCATGCCCTCTGCCACCCACGGGCCCCATGCCCTCTGCCACCCATGGGCCCCATGCCCTCTGCCACCCACGGGCCCCATGCCCTCTCTCTGACACCCACGGGCCCCATGCCCTCTCTCTGCCACCCACTGGCCCTACACGCTCTCTGCCACCCATGGGCCCCATGCCCTCTCTCTGCCACCCACAGGCCCCATGCCCCCTCTCTGCCACCCACTGGCCCTACACCCTCTCTCTGCCACCCATGGGCCCCATGCCCTCTGCCACCCATGGGCCCCATGCCCTCTGCCACCCACGGGCCCCATGCCCTCTGCCACCCATGGGCCCCATGCCCTCTGCCACCCACGGGCCCCATGCCCTCTCTCTGACACCCACGGGCCCCATGCCCTCTCTCTGCCACCCACTGGCCCTACACGCTCTCTGCCACCCATGGGCCCCATGCCCTCTCTCTGCCACCCACAGGCCCCATGCCCCCTCTCTGCCACCCACTGGCCCTACACCCTCTCTCTGCCACCCATGGGCCCCATGCCCTCTGCCACCCATGGGCCCCATGCCCTCTGCCACCCATGGGCCCCATGCCCTCTGCCACCCATGGGCCCCATGCCCTCTGCCACCCATGGGCCCCATGCCCTCTGCCACCCACGGGCCCCATGCCCTCTGCCACCCATGGGCCCCATGCCCTCTGCCACCCACGGGCCCCATGCCCTCTCTCTGCCACCCACGGGCCCCATGCCCTCTCTCTGACACCCACAGGCCCCATGCCCTCTCTCTGACACCCACAGGCCCTATGCCCTCTCTCTGACACCCACGGGCCCCATGCCCTCTGCCACCCACGGGCCCCACGCCCTCTGACACCCACAGGCCCCACGCCCTCTCTCTGCCACCCACGGGCCCCATGCCCTCTCTCTGACACCTATAGGCCCCACACCCTCTCTCTGCCACCCACAGGCCCCATGCCCTCTCTGCCACCCACTGGCCCACGCCCTCTCTCTGCCACCCACAGGCCCCGTGCCCTCTCTCTGCCACCCACGGGCCCCATGCCCTCTCTCTGACACCCACAGGCCCCATGCCCTCTCTCTGCCACCCACGGGCCCCACGCCCTCTCTCTGACACCCACGGGCCCCACGCCCTCTCTCTGACACCCACGGGCCCCACGCCCTCTCTCTGACACCCACGGGCCCCACGCCCTCTCTCTGACACCCACAGACCCTACACCCTCTCTCTGCCACCCACAGGCCCCATGCCCTCTCTCTGCCACCCACAGGCCCCATGCCCTCTGCCACCCATGGGCCCCATGCCCTCTGCCACCCATGGGCCCCATGCCCTCTGCCAGCCATGGGCCCCATGCCCTCTCTCTGCCACCCACTGGCCCTACACGCTCTCTGCCACCCATGGGCCCCATGCCCTCTCTCTGCCACCCACAGGCCCCATGCCCCCTCTCTGCCACCCACTGGCCCTACACCCTCTCTCTGCCACCCATGGGCCCCATGCCCTCTGCCACCCATGGGCCCCATGCCCTCTGCCACCCATGGGCCCCATGCCCTCTGCCACCCATGGGGCCCATGCCCTCTGCCACCCATGGGCCCCATGCCCTCTGCCACCCACGGGCCCCATGCCCTCTGCCACCCATGGGCCCCATGCTCTCTGCCACCCACGGGCCCCATGCCCTCTCTCTGACACCCACGGACCCCATGCCCTCTCTCTGACACCCACAGGCCCCATGCCCTCTCTCTGACACCCACGGGCCCCATGCCCTCTGCCACCCACGGGCCCCACGCCCTCTCTCTGACACCCACAGGCCCCACGCCCTCTCTCTGCCACCCACAGGCCCCATGCCCTCTCTCTGACACCCATAGGCCTCACACCCTCTCTCTGCCACCCACAGGCCCCATGCCCTCTCTCTGCCACCCACGGGCCCCATGCCCTCTGCCACCCACGGGCCCCATGCCCTCTGCCACCCACGGGCCCCATGCCCTCTGCCACCCACGGGCCCCATGCCCTCTGCCACCCATGGGCCCCATGCCCTCTGCCACCCACGGGCCCCATGCCCTCTGACACCCATGGGCCCCATGCCCTCTCTCTGCCACCCACTGGCCCCACACCCTCTCTCTGCCACCCACGGGCCCCACGCCCTCTCTCTGACACCCACGGGCCCCACGCCCTCTGACACCCATGGGCCCCACACCCTCTCTCTGACACCCACGGGCCCTATGCCCTCTCTCTGACACCCACAGGCCCCATGCCCTCTCTCTGACACCCACAGGCCCCACGCCCTCTCTCTGACACCCACAGGCCCCATGCCCTCTCTCTGCCATCCACGGGCCCCACGCCCTCTCTCTGACACCCACTGGCCCCACGCCCTCTCTCTGTCACCCACAGGCCCCATGCCTTCTCTCTGACACCCACAGACCCCACGCCCTCTCTCTGACACCCACAGGCCCCACGCCCTCTCTCTGTCACCCACAGGCCCCATGCCTTCTCTCTGACACCCACAGACCCCACGCCCTCTCTCTGACACCCACAGGCCCCATGCCCTCTCTCTGCCATCCACGGGCCCCACGCCCTCTCTCTGACACCCACGGGCCCCACGCCCTCTCTCTGTCACCCACAGGCCCCACGCCCTCTCTCTGACACCCACAGGCCCCATGCCCTCTCTCTGCCATCCACTGGCCCCACGCCCTCTCTCTGTCACCCACGGGCCCCACGCCCTCTCTCTGACACCACCCAAGTAGCAAACTCTACTTTTTTAAAATAATAAATCTAGTGTACCCTATTAATTTTTTCCAATTAAGGAGCAATTTAGCCTGGCCAATCCACCTACCCTGTACATCTTTGGGTTGTGGGGGTGAGACCCACACAGACACGGGGAGAATGTGCAAACTCCACACGAACAGTGACCCAGAGCTGGGATCGAACCTGGGACCTCAGCGCCGTGAGGCTGTAGTGCTAACCACTGCGTCACCGTGCTGCCCTGCAAACTCTACTTTTCTGACTCCGAGGTGAGAATGTCATTGACTGAAGCACGGCTACTACGTAGAGATAGCGATATTTGCTGATTGCTCAGTTGTTCCGGAACTTCTTAAAGCTGTGACAGTCTTTCATTGTTCCCTGTTTACAGAGTAAAGCAGGATTGAGACTGAAATCAGCAACCACTGAAATGCGAGTGACCAGATGAAGAGGTGTTTGTACATGGGACACAACACCCTCTGGAGCGATACTGTACAAAAGGAGCCCATTCAGCCCATTGCGCCTGTGCAGCCTTGACGAGCTATCCTATTAATCCCACAACCCTACTCTTAGCACTGTTGCTTCACAGCACCAGGGTCCCAGGTTCGATTCCTGACTTGGGTCACTGTCTGTGCGGAGTCTGCACGTCCTCCCCGTGACTGCGTGGGTTTCCTCCGGGTGCTCCGGTTTCCTCCCACAAGTCCAAAGATGTGCAGGTTAGGTGGATTGGCCGTGCTAAATTGCCTTTAGTGTCCAAAAAGGTAAGGTGGGGTTGCTGGGTTGCAGCGATAGGGTACTCTTTACGAGAGTCAGTGCAGACTCAAAGGGCCGAATGGCCTCCTTCTGCACTGTAAATTCTAGGATGATTCCCCATAGCCCTGAAAATCGATTGAAGTGTTTACAAGTATCGAATTCCCTTTTGAATGTGACAATTCAAGCTGCTTGCACTGTCCTTTCTGCCTGCACATTTGGCGTGACCTCACATACAAAAGTAGAGCTTTCTCAATGTGTCAAAACGTCTTCTCCTGATGCTCATTATCAAATTTACCATCTTCACATTAACACAAAATAATAATTGATATGGACAAAGAGATTTCCATGCCGTGTTTTTCACACATTCCACAAATATTTCATCATTTTTGATCAATGGTTAAATGGGTAGGGGGGAGGAGTCAGAGCCACATGTGCGACTCTGGATATTTGTCATGTGATACATAAACTCCTCAGCACCCGGGGAGCGGGTGGGGCAGAGATCCAATCTTAGATTGGATATTATTTGCATCTTGCTTTTCCTGATTTTTGACAAGTGCAAACTGGAATATACAGCACGCAAGCTGGCATTGCACTGTCTGCTGTAGCAGCTGGAATCAGTTATATCAAACTAACAGCTGCTGATTAACATTTACCGGCCCTCACTGAGCCCCTTCAGCCATTAACCCTTGAATGGTGAGTCACACAAGGGTCAGCATCCCGTGCAACTTTCCCCACACAGATTCTTGCTCCACTGTGACCGTTTACATTGTTTCTCAAAGAGTTCCCAAAGCTACAGTGGACAAGTAAGATCCCATCAAAATTCACCCACTCTATTCACTGTGTCACTGGATGGATTGGTGTGAAATCAACAGGGAAATGGTCACTCTGTGTCACTGTACAGAGTCACTGTGGGTCAGTCACTCACTGTACAGAGTCACTGTTGATCATTCCCTGTGTCACTGTACAGAGTCACTGCGGATCATTCCCTGTGTCACTGTACAGAGTCACTGTGGGTCATTCCCTGTGTCACTGTACAGAGTCACTGCGGATCATTCCCTGTGTCACTGTACAGAGTCACTGTGGGTCAGTCACTCACTGTACAGAGTCACTGTTGATCATTCCCTGTGTCACTGTACAGAGTCACTGCGGATCATTCCCTGTGTCACTGTACAGAGTCACTGCGGATCATTCCCTGTGTCACTGTACAGAGTCACTGTTGATCATTCCCTGTGTCACTGCACAGAGTCACTGTGGATCATTCCCTGTGTCACTGTACAGAGTCACTGCGGATCATTCCCTGTCTCACTGTACAGAGTCGCTGTGGATCATTCCCTGTCTCACTGTACAGAGTCACTGTGGATCATTCCCTGTGTCACTGTACAGAGTCACTGCGGATCATTCCCTGTCTCACTGTACAGAGTCACTGTTTATTCAGGGTGAGGATCACTCACTGTGTAACTGTACAGAGTCGCTGTTTATTCAGAGTGAGAATCACTCACTGTGTAACTGTACAGAGTCACTGTTTATTCAGGGCGAGGGTCACTCACTGTGTAACTGTACAGAGTCAATGTTTATTCAGCAGGGTGAGGATCACTCACTGTGTAAATGTACAGAGTCACTGTTTATTCAGGGTGAGGATCACTCACTGTGTAACTGTACAGAGTCACTGTTTGTTCAGGGTGAGGGTCACTCACTGTGTAACTGTACAGAGCCACAGTTTATTCAGGGTGAGGATCACTCACTGTGTAACTGTACAGAGTCATGTTTATTCAGGGTGAGGATCACTCACTGTGTAACTGTACAGAGTCACTGTTTGTTCAGGGTGAGGGTCACTAACTGTGTAACTGTACAGAGCCACAGTTTATTCAGGGTGAGGATCACTCACTGTGTAACTGTACAGAGTCACTGTTTATTCAGGGTGAGGATCACTCACTGTGTAACTGTACAGAGTCACTGTTTATTCAGGGTCAGGGTCACTCACTGTGTAACTGTACAGGGTCACTGTTTATTCAGGGTGTGGGTCACTCACTGTGTAATTGTACAGAGTCACTGTTTATTCAGGGTGAGGATCACTCACAGTGTAACTGTACAGAGCCACAGTTTATTCAGGGTGAGGATCACTCACTGTGTAACTGCACAGAGTCACTGTTTATTCAGGGTGAGGATCACTCACTGTGTAACTGTACAGAGTCACTGTTTATTCAGGGTGAGGATCACTCACTGTGTAACTGTACAGAGTCACTGTTTATTCAGGGTCAGGGTCACTCACTGTGTAACTGTACAGAGTCACTGTTTATTCAGCAGGGTGAGGGTCACTCACTATGTAACTGTACAGAGTCACTGTTTGTTCAGGGTGAGGATCACTCACTGTGTAACTGTACAGAGTCACTTTTTATTCAGGGTGAGGATCACTCACTGTGTAACTGTACAGAGTCACTGTTTATTCAGGGTGAGGGTCACTCACTGTTTAACTGTACAGAGTCACTTTTTATTCAGGGTGAGGATCACTCACTGTGTAACTGTACAGAGTCACTGTTTATTCAGGGTGAGGATCACTCACTGTGTAACTGTACAGAGTCACAGTTTATTCAGCAGGGTGAGGGTCACTCACTATGTAACTGTACAGTGTCACTGTTTATTCAGGGTGAGGTTTACTCACTGTGTAACTGTACAGAGTCACAGTTTATTCAGCAGGGTGAGGGTCACTCACTATGTAACTGTACAGAGTCACTGTTTATTCAGGGTGAGGATCACTCACTGTGTAACTGTACAGAGTCACTGTTTATTCAGGGTGAGGATCACTCACTGTGTAACTGTACAGAGTCACTGTTTATTCAGGGCGAGGGTCACTCACTGTGTAACTGTACAGAGTCACTGTTTATTCAGCAGGGTGAGGATCACTCACTGTGTAAATGTACAGAGTCACTGTTTATTCAGGGTGAGGATCACTCACTGTGTAACTGTACAGAGTCACTGTTTATTCAGGGTAAGGGTCACTCACTGTGTAACTGTACAGAGTCACTGTTTATTCAGGGTGAGGATCACTCACTGTGTAACTGTACAGGGTCACTGTTTATTCAGCAGGGTGAGGATCACTCACTGTGTAACTGTACAGAGTCACTGTCTATTCAGGGTGAGGATCACTCACTGTGTAACTGTACAGAGTCACTGTTTATTCAGCAGGGTGAGGATCACTCACTGTGTAACTGTACAGAGTCACTGTCTATTCAGGGTGAGGATCACTCACTGTGTAACTGTACAGAGTCACTTTTTATTCAGGGTGAGGATCACTCACTGTGTAACTGTACAGAGTCACTGTTTATTCAGGGTGAGGGTCACTCACTGTTTAACTGTACAGAGTCACTTTTTATTCAGGGTGAGGATCACTCACTGTGTAACTGTACAGAGTCACTGTTTATTCAGGGTGAGGATCACTCACTGTGTAACTGTACAGAGTCACAGTTTATTCAGCAGGGTGAGGGTCACTCACTATGTAACTGTACAGTGTCACTGTTTATTCAGGGTGAGGTTTACTCACTGTGTAACTGTACAGAGTCACTGTTTATTCAGCAGGGTGAGGGTCACTCACTATGTAACTGTACAGAGTCACTGTTTATTCAGGGTGAGGATCACTCACTGTGTAACTGTACAGAGTCACTGTTTATTCAGGGTGAGGATCACTCACTGTGTAACTGTACAGAGTCACTGTTTATTCAGGGCGAAGTCACTCACTGTGTAACTGTACAGAGTCACTGTTTATTCAGCAGGGTGAGGATCACTCACTGTGTAAATGTACAGAGTCACTGTTTATTCAGGGTGAGGATCACTCACTGTGTAACTGTACAGAGTCACTGTTTATTCAGGGTAAGGGTCACTCACTGTGTAACTGTACAGAGTCACTGTTTATTCAGGGTGAGGATCACTCACTGTGTAACTGTACAGGGTCACTGTTTATTCAGCAGGGTGAGGATCACTCACTGTGTAACTGTACAGAGTCACTGTCTATTCAGGGTGAGGATCACTCACTGTGTAACTGTACAGAGTCACTGTTTATTCAGCAGGGTGAGGATCACTCACTGTGTAACTGTACAGAGTCACTGTCTATTCAGGGTGAGGATCACTCACTGTGTAACTGTACAGAGTCACTTTTTATTCAGGGTGAGGATCACTCCCTGTGTAACTGTACAGAGCCACTGTTTATTCAGGGTGAGGATCACTCACTGTGTAACTGTACAGAGTCACAGTTTATTCAGCAGGGTGAGGGTCACTCACTATGTAACTGTACAGATACACTGTTTATTCAGGGTGAGGTTCACTCACTGTGTAACTGTACAGAGTCACTGTTTATTCAGCAGGGTGAGGGTCACTCACTATGTAACTGTACAGAGTCACTGTTTATTCAGGGTGAGGATCACTCACTGTGTAACTGTACAGAGTCACTGTTTATTCAGCAGGGTGAGGGTCACTCACTATGTAACTGTACAGAGTCACTGTTTATTCAGGGTGAGGATCACTCACTGTGTAACTGTACAGAGTCACTGTCTCTTCAGGGTGAGGGTCACTCACTGTGTAACTGTACAGAGTCACTGTTTATTCAGGGTGAGGATCACTCACTACGTAACTGTACAGAGTCACTGTTTATTCAGGGTGAGGATCACTCACTGTGTAACTGTACAGAGTCACTGTTTATTCAGCAGGGTGAGGATCACTCACTGTGTAACTGTACAGAGTCACTATTTATTCAGGGTGAGGATCACTCACTGTGTAACTGTACAGAGTCACTGTTTCTTCAGGGTGAGGATCACTCACTGTGTAACTGTACAGAGTCACTGTCTCTTCAGGGTGAGGATCACTCACTGTGTAACTGTACAGAGTCACTGTTTATTCAGGGTGAGGATCACTCACTGTGTAACTGTACAGAGTCACAGTTTATTCAGCAGGGTGAGGGTCACTCACTATGTAACTGTACAGATACACTGTTTATTCAGGGTGAGGATCACTCACTGTGTAACTGTACAGAGTCACTGTTTCTTCAGGGTGAGGATCACTCACTGTGTAAATGTACAGAGTCACTGTTTATTCAGGGTGAGGATCACTCACTGCGTAACTGTACAGAGTCACTGTTTATTCAGGGTGAGGATCACTCACTGTGTAACTGTACAGAGTCACTGTCTCTTCAGGGTGAGGATCACTCACTGTGTAACTGTACAGAGTCACTGTTTATTCAGGGTGAGAATCACTCACTGTGTAACTGTACAGAGTCACTATTTATTCAGGGTGAGGATCACTCCCTGTGTAACTGTACAGAGTGACTGTTTCTTCAGGGTGAGGATCACTCACTGCGTAACTGTACAGAGTCACTGTTTATTCAGGGTGAGGATCACTCACTGCGTAACTGTACAGAGTCACTGTCTCTTCAGGGTGAGGATCACTCACTGTGTAACTGTACAGAGTCACTGTTTATTCAGGGTGAGGATCACTCACTGTGTAACTGTACAGAGTCACAGTTTATTCAGCAGGGTGAGGGTCACTCACTATGTAACTGTACAGATACACTGTTTATTCAGGGTGAGGATCACTCACTGTGTAACTGTACAGAGTCACTGTTTCTTCAGGGTGAGGATCACTCACTGTGTAAATGTACAGAGTCACTGTCTCTTCAGGGTGAGGATCACTCACTGTGTAACTGTACAGAGTCACTGTTTATTCAGGGTGAGGATCACTCACTGTGTAACTGTACAGAGTCACAGTTTATTCAGCAGGGTGAGGGTCACTCACTATGTAACTGTACAGATACACTGTTTATTCAGGGTGAGGATCACTCACTGTGTAACTGTACAGAGTCACTGTTTCTTCAGGGTGAGGATCACTCACTGTGTAAATGTACAGAGTCACTGTTTATTCAGGGTGAGGATCACTCACTGCGTAACTGTACAGAGTCACTGTTTATTCAGGGTGAGGATCACTCACTGTGTAACTGTACAGAGTCACTGTCTCTTCAGGGTGAGGATCACTCACTGTGTAACTGTACAGAGTCACTGTTTATTCAGGGTGAGAATCACTCACTGTGTAACTGTACAGAGTCACTATTTATTCAGGGTGAGGATCACTCCCTGTGTAACTGTACAGAGTGACTGTTTCTTCAGGGTGAGGATCACTCACTGCGTAACTGTACAGAGTCACTGTTTATTCAGGGTGAGGATCACTCACTGCGTAACTGTACAGAGTCACTGTTTATTCAGGGTGAGGATCACTCACTGCGTAACTGTACAGAGTCACTGTTTATTCAGGGTGAGGATCACTCACTGTGTAACTGTGCAGAGTCACAGTTTATTCAGCAGGGTGAAGGTCACTCACTATGTAACTGTACAGATACACTGTTTATTCAGGGTGAGGTTCACTCACTGTGTAACTGTACAGAGTCACTGTTTATTCAGGGTGAGGATCACTCACTGTGTAACTGTACAGAGTCACTGTTTCTTCAGGGTGAGGATCACTCACTGTGTAACTGTACAGAGTCACTGTTTATTCAGGGTGAGGATCACTCACTGTGTAACTGTACAGAGTCACTGTTTATTCAGGGTGAGGGTCACTCACTGTGTAACTGTACAGAGTCACTGTTTATTCAGAATGAGGGTCACTCACTGTAACTGTACAGAGTCACTGTTTGTTCAGCGTGAGGATCACTCACTGTGTAACTGTACAGAGTCACTGTTTATTCAGCAGGGTGAGGATCACTCACTGTGTAACTGTACAGAGTCACTGTTTATTCAGGGTGAGGATCACTCACTGTGTAACTGTACAGAGTCACTGTTTATTCAGGGTCAGGGTCACTCACTGTGTAACTGTACAGAATCACTGTTTATTCAGCAGGGTAAGGATCACTCACTGTGTAACTGTACAGAGTCACTGTTTATTCAGTGTGAGGATCACTCACTGTAACTGTACAGAATCACTGTTTATTCAGGGTGAGGATCACTCACTGTGTAACTGTACAGAGTCACTGTTTATTCAGTGTGAGGATCACTCACTGTAACTGTACAGAATCACTGTTTATTCAGGGTGAGGGTCACTCACTGTGTAACTGTACAGAGTCACTGTTTATTCAGGGTGAGGATCACTCACTGTGCAACTGTACAGAGTCACTATTTATTCAGGGTGAGGATCACTCACTGTGTAACTGTACAGAGTCACTGTTTATTCAGCAGGGTGAGGATCACTCACTGTGTAACTGTACAGAGTCACAGTTTATTCAGCAGGGTGAGGATCACTCACTGTGTAACTGTACAGAGTCACTGTTTATTCAGGGTGAGGATCACCCACTGTGTTACTGTACAGAGTCACTATTTATTCAGGGTGAGGATAACTCACTGTGTAACTGTACAGTGTCACTGTTTATTCAGCAGGGTGAGGATCACTCACTCTGTAACTGTACAGAGTCACTGTTTATTCAGGGTGAGGGTCACTCACTGTGTAACTGTACAGAGTCACTGTTTATTCAGGGTGAGGATCACTCACTGTGTAACTGTACAGAGTCGCTTTTTATTCAGGGTGAGGGTCACTCACTGTGTAACTGTACAGAGTCACTGTTTATTCAGGGTGAGGGTCACTCACTGTGTAACTGTACAGAGTCACTGTTTATTCAGGGTGAGGATCACTCACTGTGTAACTGTACAGAGTCGCTTTTTATTCAGGGTGAGGGTCACTCACTGTGTAACTGTACAGAGTCACTGTTTATTCAGGGTGAGGATCACTCACTGTGTAACTGTACAGAATCACTGTTTATTCAGCAGGGTGAGGGTCACTCACTGTGTAACTGTACAGAGTCACTGTTTATTCAGGGTGAGGATCACTCACTGTGTAACTGTACAGAATCACTGTTGATTCAGCAGGGTGAGGGTCACTCACAGTGTAACTGTACAGAGTCACTGTTTATTCAGCAGGGTGAGGATCACTCACTGTGTAACTGTACAGAATCACTGTTTATTCAGCAGGGTGAGGGTCACTCACTGTGTAACTGTACAGAGTCACTGATTATTCAGGGTGAGGATCACTCACTGTGTAACTGTACAGAATCACTGTTGATTCAGCAGGGTGAGCGTCACTCACTGTGTAACTGTACAGAGTCACTGTTTATTCAGGGAGAGGGTCACTCACTGTGTAACTGTACAGAGTCACTGTTTATTCAGGGAGAGGGTCACTCACTGTGCAACTGTTCAGAGTCACTGATTATTCAGGGAGAGGTTCACTCACTGTGTAACTGTACAGAATCACTGTTGATTCAGCAGGGTGAGGATCACTTACTGTGTAACTGTACAGAGTCACTGTTTGCTCAGGGTGAGGATCACTCTCTGTGTAACTGTACAGAGTCACTTTATTCAGGGTGAGGATCACTCACTGTGTAACTGTACAGAGTCTCTGTTTATTCAGGGTCAGGGTCACTCACTGTGTAACTGTACAGAGTCACTGTTTATTCAGGGTGAGGATCACTCGCTGTGTAACTATACAGAGTCACTTTATTCAGGGTGAGGATCACTCCCTGTGTCACTGATTTTGGACAGTGCGGTTGGCACTAACAGACAGTGAGAGACACAGTAAACAGCTGCTGGTTGCGGCGAATTCCTGTGAGTAGGAAGTGGGGATATTTAATGGCTGGGTGTGTCTTTCTAATTTTGGAGTTTGTGATGCCTGGTCAGATCACCGTAACAAACTGTGATACATTGAACAGCACCCTGAGGGTGCCTCATATCACACGTTGGTCGTGGTCAGGGCCAGGGTGCGATTCAATGGAAGGATTTCTGAGTAGCAGTGAGTGGGAAGTGCCGCGAGCTTCCTGGCACCTGGCCAGGCGAGGTCGGCAACATCATTCAACTTCGTCAACTGGTCCACTTAACTAGGCCCCACAGGCTTCACGCTGGATGGAGGCTCGCCTGCCGATTCTGATTCGCATGGGCCGCACTCGCCAGCCTCCCCGCCCGCTAAAAGGGACGAGCAACCCTTAAACTGCACTTGCAGAGACAGCCCCACTCAGCTCGCAGCCATGGCACTGAGACAACCTGACCCAGGATTTGGTGCTGCCGACGAGGGGAGGCTCTGGGATGCAGTGGAGGTCCTGGTCCCCTGAGAGCAGCCAGTGCCGCCTGGGACAAAGTGGCAGCGGCCGTTAGCTTGCCCCCTCCTCCATGAGACCACCTCAGAGGAGTGCTCTGAGGATGCCAGAATGGACGCGTGACAGCTGTCATCCCACCCTCCAGCAACGCAGAGGCACACACCTCGGTGGGCAGCGTTGCTGGAGGGTGGGATGACAGCTGTCATCCCCTCAGGTCGTTCCCCTGAGAAACAAGTATACCGCTTTGGATACTTGTGGGGGGGACGACTTACCAGGGGTAAGCCATGGGGTACGGGCCTCTGGCACGGAGTCTGTCCCTGTTGCTCAGAAGGGAAGGGGGGAGAGGAGCAGAGCATTAGTAATTGGGGACTCTATAGTCAGGGGCACAGATAGGAGATTTTGTGGGAGCGTGAGAGACTCACGTTTGGTATGTTGCCTCCCAGGTGCAAGGGTACGTGATGTCTCGGATCGTGTTTTCCGGGTCCTTAGGGGGGAGGGGGAGCAGCCCCAAGTCGTGGTCCACATTGGCACCAACGACATAGGTAGGAAAGGGGACAAGGATGTCAGGCAGGCTTTCAGGGAGCTAGGATGGAAGCTCAGAACTAGAACAAACAGAGTTGTTATCTCTGGGTTGTTGCCCGTGCCACGTGATAGTGAGATGAGGAATAGGGAGAGAGAGCATTTAAACACGTGGCTACAGGGATGGTGCAGGCGGGAGGGTTTCAGATTTTTGGATAACTGGGGCTCTTTCTGGGGAAGGTGGGACCTCTACAGACAGGATGGTCTACATCTGAACCTGAGGGGCACAAATATCCTGGGGGGGAGATTTGTTGGTGCTCTTTGGGGGGGTTTAAACTAATGCAGCAGGGGCATGGGAACCTGGATTGTAGTTTTAGGGTAAGGGAGAATGAGAGTATAGAGGTCAGGAGCACAGATTTGACGTCGCAGGAGGGGGCCAGCGTTCAGGTAGGTGGTTTGAAGTGTGTCTACTTCAATGCCAGGAGTATACGAAACAAGGTAGGGGAACTGGCAGCGTGGGTTGGTACCTGGGACTTCGATGTTGTGGCCATTTCGGAGACATGGATAGAGCAGGGACAGGAATGGATGTTGCAGGTTCCGGGGTTTAGGTGTTTTAGTAAGCTCAGAGAAGGAGGCAAAAGAGGGGGAGGTGTGGCGCTGCTAGTCAAGAGCAGTATTACGGTGGCGGAGAGGATGCTAGATGGGGACTCTTCCGAGGTAGTATTGGCTGAAGTTAGAAACAGGAAAGGAGAGGTCACCCTGTTGGGAGTTTTTTATAGGCCTCCTAATAGTTCTAGGGATGTAGAGGAAAGGATGGCGAAGATGATTCTGGATATGAGCGAAAGTAACAGGGTAGTTATTATGGGAGACTTTAACTTTCCAAATATTGACTGGAAAATATATAGTTCGAGTACAATAGATGGGTCGTTTTTTGTACAGTGTGTGCAGGAGGGTTTCCTGAAACAATATGTTGACAGGCCAACAAGAGGCGAGGCCACGTTGGATTTGGTTTTGGGTAATGAACCAGGCCAGGTGTTGGATTTGGAGGTAGGAGAGCACTTTGGGGACAGTGACCACAATTCGGTGACGTTTACGTTAATGATGGAAAGGGATAAGTATACACCGCAGGGCAAGAGTTATAGCTGGGGGAAGGGCAATTATGATGCCATTAGACGTGACTTGGGGGGGATAAGGTGGAGAAGTAGGCTGCAAGTGTTGGGCACACTGGATAAGTGGGGCTTGTTCAAGGATCAGCTACTGCGTGTTCTTGATAAGTATGTACCGGTCAGACAGGGAGGAAGGCGTCGAGCGAGGGAACCGTGGTTTACCAAGGAAGTGGAATCTCTTGTTAAGAGGAAGAAGAAGGCCTATGTGAAGATGAAGTGTGAAGTTTCGGTTGGGGCGATGGATAGTTACAAGGTAGCGAGGAAGGATCTAAAGAGAGAGCTAAGACGAGCAAGGAGGGGACATGAGAAGTATTTGGCAGGAAGGATCAAGGAAAACCCAAAAGCTTTCTATAGGTATGTCAGGAATAAGCGAATGACTAGGGAAAGAGTAGGACCAGTCAAGGACAGGGATGGGAAATTGTGTGTGGAGTCTGAAGAGATAGGCGAGATACTAAATGAATATTTTTCGTCAGTATTCACTCAGGAAAAAGATAATGTTGTGGAGGAGAATGCTGAGCCCCAGGCTAATAGAATAGATGGCATTGAGGTACGTAGGGAAGAGGTGTTGGCAATTCTGGACAGGCTGAAAATAGATAAGTCCCCGGGACCTGATGGGATTTATCCTAGGATTCTATGGGAGGCCAGGGAAGAGATTGCTGGACCTTTGGCTTTGATTTTTATGTCATCATTGGCTACAGGAATAGTGCCAGAGGACTGGAGGACAGCAAATGTGGTCCCTTTGTTCAAAAAGGGGAGCAGAGACAACCCCGGCAACTATAGACCGGTGAGCCTCACGTCTGTAGTGGGTAAAGTCTTGGAGGGGATTATAAGGGACAAGATTTATAATCATCTAGATAGGAATAATATGATCAGGGATAGTCAGCATGGCTTTGTGAAGGGTAGGTCATGCCTCACAAACCTTATTGAGTTCTTTGAGAAGGTGACTGAACAGGTAGACGAGGGTAGAGCAGTTGATGTGGTGTATATGGATTTCAGCAAAGCGTTTGATAAGGTTCCCCACGGTAGGCTATTGCAAAAAATACGGAGGCTGGGGATTGAGGGTGATTTAGAGATGTGGATCAGAAATTGGCTAGCTGAAAGAAGACAGAGGGTGGTGGTTGATGGTAAATGTTCAGAATGGAGTACAGTCACAAGTGGAGTACCACAAGGATCTGTTCTGGGGCCGTTGTTGTTTGTCATTTTTATCAATGACCTAGAGGAAGGCGCAGAAGGGTGGGTGAGTAAATTTGCAGACGATACTAAAGTCGGTGGTGTTGTCGATAGTGTGGAAGGATGTAGCAGGTTACAGAGGGATATAGATAAGCTGCAGAGCTGGGCTGAGAGGTGGCAAATGGAGTTTAATGTAGAGAAGTGTGAGGTGATTCACTTTGGAAGGAATAACAGGAATGCGGAATATTTGGCTAATGGTAAAGTTCTTGAAAGTGTGGATGAGCAGAGGGATCTAGGTGTCCATGTACATAGATCCCTGAAAGTTGCCACCCAGGTTGATAGGGTTGTGAAGAAGGCCTATGGAGTGTTGGCCTTTATTGGTAGAGGGATTGAGTTCCGGAGTCGGGAGGTCATGTTGCAGCTGTACAGAACTCTGGTACGGCCGCATTTGGAGTATTGCGTACAGTTCTGGTCACCGCATTATAGGAAGGACGTGGAGGCTTTGGAGCGGGTGCAGAGGAGATTTACCAGGATGTTGCCTGGTATGGAGGGAAAATCTTATGAGGAAAGGCTGATGGACTTGAGGTTGTTTTCGTTGGAGAGAAGAAGGTTAAGAGGAGACTTAATAGAGGCATACAAAATGATCAGGGGGTTGGATAGGGTGGACAGTGAGAGCCTTCTCCCGCGGATGGATATGGCTGGCACGAGGGGACATAACTTTAAACTGAGGGGTAATAGATATAGGACAGAGGTCAGAGGTAGGTTCTTTACGCAAAGAGTAGTGAGGCCGTGGAATGCCCTACCTGCTACAGTAGTGAACTCGCCAACATTGAGGGCATTTAAAAGTTTATTGGATAAACATATGGATGATAATGGCATAGTGTAGGTTAGATGGCTTTTGTTTCGGTGCAACATCGTGGGCCGAAGGGCCTGTACTGCGCTGTATTGTTCTATGTTCTATGTTCTATGTTCTATGTTAGTGGTCAGACGTCTGGAGCACAATCTAGTGAACAACACATAGCTGCTGGTGTAGATCAGGTGGAGGGAGGAACCCCCAGGACCCAGCTGGGTCCCAGCTTGATGCTGAGCCTATGGAACAGGGTTCTCCGGAGCTGATGGGGACGTTACGGAGTGGTCGGGACATGCAGAGGGAGATGACAGCGACACTCCAGCAGACCTATTGCCGATTGGAGAAGTCCCGGAGGCTAGGGGTGCAGGAGGTGTCGCTGGCAATGAGTGCCACCGAGGCCAATACTGCTAAGGTGGCGACTGCAGTGGAGAGGCGGGTGCACAGCGCCAGCAGCATGAGTGAAGGTGTCCAAGGGGAGGCGCAGTCCGTGACAGCCGTGGCTGAGGGCCTTGGTAGACTGACTCGCTGGGGGATGTGACCCAGTACCAGGCCGACCTTGATGGGGTTCTTTGAGATGGGAATGGTTGAGATGCTGCGGAGCTTGTCCCGGCCACAGGTGGGCATTGCCAAGGTGCTGTGGAGCTTGTCCCAGTCACTGAGGAGCATCGGCGAGGGCGTCGACACCATGGTACACCCATCGGGGAGCTGGCAGGGCTGGCAGAGCCAGATGATGCAGGGGCAGCCGGGGCTCGAACCAGCTGCCCCTCCAGCCCAAGGTGAACCCCAGGATCATGTGGGCACTGACCGGGAGGAGGGGACGCTGGGTGCCACCCCGAACCCATCCCGCATCTCGAAGTCAGCACACAGGACAAGGCACGGCCGTGCATGTGCCGCCGACAAGTGAGCCGGGGCCCCGGCCCCAGAGGATGCTTGCCAGGGGCATCGAAGGCCACGGGACGAGGAAAGGAGCTGGCTGCCTCCACCTCAGATGTACATCCTGGGGAGACACCTAGACGTAGCGGTAGAGCAAGGAAGGCTCTGGCAGTCAGCTCTCTGCGGGTTATCATCAACCCCCCCTGCCCCCGATAGTGACCCGCTGACGGTGCCGACACAGTCGCAGCACCCTGGCCCTTGCTGGTCCTGCGCTGCCTCATCATCCTTGTAGGTGGCACATGTTCCCCCTCACCAACCTCCATCTCGTTGCTCCGCTGCTGTGCGAGGTTGTGAAGGACACAGCAGACCACCACGAAGCGGGTGACCCTCCGAGGGGTGTACTGGAGGGCACCATTGGAGTGGTCGAGGCATCGGAACCGCATTGTGAGCAGTCCGTGCTCCGCTCAACCACAGTCCGAGTAGCCACATGGGCCTCGTTGTACCGGGACTCCACTTCTGTCTCCGGCCTCTGTACTGGCGTCATTAGCCAGGTCCCCTGCGGATACCCCTTATCCCCCAAGAGCCAGCCGCCCATCCTGGGTGATCCTCGAAGAGGCCAGAGATATCTGACTGCCCCAGGCTGCAGCTGCCGGGCACATTCCCCGGGAAGCAGACACGTGGGTGATCTTCATGTGGTGGTCACACACGAGCCGGGTGTACAGGGAGTGGAACCCCTTCCTGTTAAAGTGGCATCTATTACGCCCTGGACCCGGGGCATCCCCGCGATGGCAGAGAAGTCTGCTGCCCGGGCATCTTGCTGGGCTTGGTCCTGTCAAAGACGATGTCGTTTTCCACCCGGGGCATCCGGGGCCTGTCGGATGTTCCTGTGGGCTGTGAGATGCCTGCCCGAGCCCTGGAATGACCCCGAGGTGTAAACGTTCAGGGCTGCGGTGATCCTGACGCCCACCAGGAGTGGGTGTGCTCCTCCTCCACATGGTGCCAAGTTAGCGATAGCTGTCAGCCTCGGCACTCGGTGGGGGTCATGGGTGGTTTGTGGGGTAGACGGGGGGGGGGGGGGGGGGTGCCGCTAGGGTTGCACCCCGAACGGATACACACGATCCAGGGATTGGCATGGTGGTGCCACGGGCGGTTGCCCCCCCCTCCCCCCGTTGCTCCCCCAGCGCCCCCACCCTCCCATGTCGGCCCACCCCTGCCGAGGGGTGTTTCCCCCCCCCCCCTCCACCGCCAAGCACTGTGGAGACAAGCCCAGTACCCCCGGGGTGGCTGCTCATCCCCTCGGTTCCCACGAAAACCCATCCGCCAGGATCACGTTTTTCAAAAGGAACACTAATCTGATGCAGCGTGATCATTCGAGGGGAGGCCGCTGAATGACGGGAGGCAGTAGGATAACGGGTGGCTCCTGTTAATTGGATGGAAATAGGGCTTAAGTGGTTTGTCGCCACGCTATGGCGAGACCCCGATTTCGCCTACAGGAGCGGGCTGGTTGCATCGCAAACTGTTTGTTGTCAGGCGCAATTCTCGTGTTCGGCCTCTCCCGCTATTCACCGGCTTGTTTCGCTCGAGCAAGAGCGGAACAATGCAGGAGAATCACGCCCTATACCTCTTCTGTGGAGCTCCTCCTCTCTCAGTCTATAATGTGCTGACCTCTGTAATGAGGGCCGTACTCTGTAACGGGGCCGGGCTCTGTAATGCCGGCTCTGTAACGGGGGCCGGGCTCTGTAATGGGGCCGTGCTCTGTAACGTCGACCGGACTCAGTAACGGGGGCCGGGCTCTGTAACGGGGTCGGCTCTGTAACGGGGGCCGGGCTCTGTAACGGGGGCCGGGCTCTGTAACGGGGTCGGGCTCTGTAACGGGGCCGGACTCTGTAACAGCGGCTCTGTAACGGGGGCCGGGCTCTGTAACGGGGTCGGGCTCTGTAACGGGGCCGGGCTCTCTAACAGCGGCTCTGTAACGGGGGCCGTGCTCTGTAACGTCGACCGGGCTCTGTAACGGGGTCGGGCTCTGTAACGGGGCCGGACTCTGTAACAGCGGCTCTGTAACGGGGGCCGGGCTCTGTAACAGCGGCTCTGTAACGGGGCCGGGCTCTGTAACGGGGTCGGCTCTGTAACGGGGGCCGGGCTCTGTAACGGGGGCCGGGCTCTGTAACGGGAGCCGGGCTCTGTAACGGGGGCTGGGCTCTGTAACGGGGTCGGGCTCTGTAACGGGGCCGGGCTCTGTAACAGCGGCTCTGTAACGGGGCCGGGCTCTGTAACGGTGGCTCTGTAATGGGGCTGGGCTCAGTAACGGTTACTCTGTAACGGGGCTGGGTTCTGTAACGCCAGCTCTGTAACGGGGCCAGTCTCTGTAACGGTGGCTCTGTAACGCCGGCTCTGTAATGGGGCCGGTCTCTGTAACAGTGGCTCTGTAACGGGGCAGGGCACTGTAATGGTGGCTCTGTATCGGGGCCGGGCTCTGTAATGCCGGCTCTGTAACGGGGCTGGGCTCTGTAACGGGGCCGGGCTCTGTATCGCCGGCTCTGTAACGGGGCCGGGCTCTGTAACGGGGCTGGGCCCTTAATGCCGGCTCTGTAACGGGGTTGGGCTCAGTAACGGGGCCGGGCTCTGTAACAGGGTCGGACTCTGTAAACAGGGCCGGGTTCTGTAACGGCGGCTCTGTAATGGGGCTAGGCTCTGTAACGGTGGCTCTGTAACGGGGCTGGGCTCTGTAATGGTGCTGGGCTCTGTAACGGGGCCAGGCTCTGTAACGCTGGTTCTGTAACGGGGCCGGGCTCTGTAATGGTGGCTCTGTAACGGGGCTGGGCTCTGTAACGGTGGCTCTGTAAATGGGCTGGGCTCTGTAACGGTGGCTCTGTAACGGGGCTGGGCTCTATAACGGTGGCTCTATAACGCTGGCTCTGTAATGGGGCCGGTCTCTGTAACGGGGCTGGGCTCTGTAATGGGGATGGGCACTGTAACGGTGGCTCTGTATCGGGGCCGGGCTCTGTAACGCCGGCTCTGTAACGGGGCCGGGCTCTGTAACGGGGCCGGGCTCTGTAATGGGGCCGGGCTCTGTAACGGGGTCGGGCTCTGTAACGGGGCCGGGCTCTGTAACGGGGCCGGGCTCTGTGACTGCGGCTCTGTAACGGGGTCTGGCACTGTAACGGTGGCTCTGTAACAGGGCTGGGCTCTGTAACGATGGCTCTGTAATGGGGCTGGGCTCTGTAACGGTGGCTCTATAACGCTGGCTCTGTAACGGGGCCGGTCTCTGTAACGGGGCCGGTCTCTGTAACGGGGCTGGGCTCTGTAATGGGGCTGGGCACTGTAACGGTGGCTCTGAATCGGGGCCGGGCTCTGTAACGCCGGATCTGTAACGGGGCCGGGCTCTGTAACGGGGCCGGGCTCTGTGACAGGGCCTGGCCCTGCATCGCCGGCTCTGTAACGGCGGCCGGACTCTGTCACGGGGTCGGGCTCTGTAATGGCAGCTCTGTAACTGGGCCGGGCTCTGTAACGGGGCTGGGCTCTGTAATGGGGCTGGGTACTGTAACGGTGGCTCTGTATCGGGGCCGGGCTCTGTAACGCCGGCTCTGTTAAGGGGCCGGGCTCTGTAACGGGGCCGGGCTCTGTAACAGGGCCTGGCCCTGTAACGCCGGCTCTGTAACGGCGGCCGAACTCTGCAACGGGGTCGGGCTCTGTAATGGCAGCTCTGTAACGGGGCTGGGCTCTGTAACGGCGACTCTGTAACGGGGCTGGGCTCTGTAATGGTGCTGGGCTCTGTAATGGTGGCTCTGTAACGGTGGCCCTGTAACGGGCTGGACTCTGTAACGTCGGCTCTGTAACGGGCAGTCTCTATAATGCCGGCTCTGTAACGGGGCCGGGCGCTGTAACGGTGGCTCTGTAACGGGGCTGGGCTCTGTAACGTGGCTGGGCACTGTAATGGTGGCTCTGTAACGGGGCCGGGCACTGTAACGGTGGCTCTGTAACGGGGCTGGGCACTGTAACGGTGGCTCTGTAACGGGGCCGGGCTCTGTAACGCCGGCTTTGAAACGGGGCCAGGCTCTGTATTGCCGGCTCTGTAACGGGGCCGGACTCTGTAACAGTGCCTGGCCCTGTAACGCCAGCTCTGAAACGGGGCTGGGCTCTGTAACAGCGGCCGTGCTCTGCAACGGGGTCGGGCTCTGTAACGCCGGCTCTGTAATGGGGCCGGGCTGTGTAACGGTGACTCTGTAACGGGGCCGGGCTCTGTAACGCCGGCTCTGTAATGGGGCCGGGCTCTGTAACGGTGACTCTGTAACGGGGCCGGGCTCTGTAACGGGACTGGGCTCTGTAACGGCAGCCATGCTCTGTAACGGGGCCGGGCCCTGTAATGCCGGCTCTGTAACGGAAAGCGTCCGACACCAGATCCTACACCACCTCCCAGCTCTGACAAAGAATCACCCAGACTCAAAACTTTAGCTCTCTTTTCTCCACAGATGCTGTCAGACCTGCTGAGATTGCCCAGTATTTTTTGGTTTTGTTCCCCCAGATTAGTGTTGGGGCAGTGAGACGGTGACGTTGTTGATTGTGAGTTTGTGCCTGGGCCCACTCGGTGTTGTCCAGATTCATTTGATTTGGAAGTGTTGCAGCTGAAGAGAATGTGGACTGGATTTGAAGGCTGAGATAGTGAAAGCTTAACGCCTTTGACGTTGTGTTCCAGTGACAGGTACACAAAGTCCCCAGCTCTTCGGTTCTGGGATGGGCCGAAACTGAATTTCTTCTAAGGGGTACCAGCAATGTTGGTACAAAGTGAAGTTGTGTTTTCGAGAGGCAGCGCTGCCTCTGCTTGCGGGGGTACCTGGACACAGTGTGGGCAATGGGAAATATTGGAGGGAACTGGCATTTTTGTTACACAAAGTTTTAGAAGCAGCAAAATTACCCTAATACAGCCTTTATGTGAAGAGGCCCACGGGACTGGGCAGAGGGGAGTGAGGGTGTTGGAGAGGCTGATAGGGAGGAAGGGGCTGGTGGAGGTTCCCCCACCCTCTCCCCAGAGTTCATTTTCAGGATTCCCCCTGCCCCCAACCCCTCCCGCTGGCCTGAAAACTGAGGCACGGTGGGAGCTGGCCTTTCAGTGGAGAATAATTGGCCATTTAAGGTCCTCGATTAAGGCTTCGGCCTCACCATCCGAGCAAAAAATTGTGGCGAAGCTGGGATGGGCGGGAGACCCCCCCCCCCATCCTGCCTACAAACCCACCACTGGGGGGAATGTAAAATTATGCCTGTGTTGTACTTGGATTTCCCAACTGTTCTCCTGTCTCACAACCTCAGCTCATCCAATACTCAGCTCCCTCTATCCTAGTTCACACCAAGTTCCATTCCCCTATCAGCCAGTTTCCTCACTCCCTACACTGCCTCCTTATTCAACCACACCTCCTTTTTAAAATTCCCCTTGTTTTCAGGTCCCTCCATGGCCTCTCTCCTCTCCCTGTAAAATGTTATAAGTTGCTACTTCAGTAAGAACACAGGATGTCCACACCAAGTAAAAATAGGAACAATGTTTTGTTTACAAATGATATACACCCCGGTAAACCCCTCTGTGGTCAGTCTCTTACCGACCGACCTTACCCTGTGTGATTGAGATCCCGCCCCAGCAGGGAAGCTCGTACTCCGCAAGGAACATAGAACATAGAACATAGAAAATACAGCACAGAACAGGCCCTTCGGCCCACGATGTTGTGCCGAACCTTTGTCCTAGATTAATCATAGATTATCATTGAATTTACAGTGCAGAAGGAGGCCATTCGGCCCCTTGAGTCTGCACCGGCTCTTGGAAAGAGCACCCTACCCAAACTCAACACCTCCACCCAACACTAAGGGCAATTTGGACATTAAGGGCAATTTATCATTGGCCAATTCACCTAACCCGCACATCTTTGGATTGTGGGAGGAAACCGGAGCACCCGGAGGAAACCCACGCAGACACGGGGAGGACGTGCAGACTCCGCACAGACAGTGACCCAAGCCGGAATCGAACCTGGGACCCTGGAGCTGTGAAGCAATTGTGCTATCCACAATGCTACTGTGCTGCCCTTGAGAACAAATAAATCTACACTATATCATTTAACCGTAATCCATGTACCTATCCAATAGCTGCTTGAAGGTCCCTAATGTTTCCGACTCAACTACTTCCACAGGCAGTGCATTCCATGCCCCCACTACTCTCTGGGTAAAGAACCTACCTCTGATATCCCTCCTATATCTTCCACCTTTCACCTTAAATTTATGTCCCCTTGTAATGGTTTGTTCCACCCGGGGAAAAAGTCTCTGACTGTCTACTCTATCTATTCCCCTGATCATCTTATAAACCTCTATCAAGTCGCCCCTCATCCTTCTCCGTTCTAATGAGAAAAGGCCTAGCACCCTCAACCTTTCCTCGTAAGACCTACTCTCCATTCCAGGCAACATCCTGGTAAATCTTCTTTGCACCTTTTCAAAGCTTCCACATCCTTCCTAAAATGAGGCGACCAGAACTGTACACAGTACTCCAAATGTGGCCTTACCAAAGTTTTGTACAGCTGCATCATCACCTCACGGCTCTTAAATTCAATCCCTCTGTTAATGAACGCGAGCACACCATAGGCCTTCTTCACAGCTCTATCCACTTGAGTGGCAACTTTCAAAGATGTATGAACATCGACCCCAAGATCTCTCTGCTCCTCCACATTGCCAAGAACTCTACCGTTAACCCTGTATTCCGCATTCATATTGGTCCTTCCAAAATGGACAACCTCACACTTTTCAGGGTTAAACTCCATCTGCCACTGCTCAGCCCAGCTCTGCATCCTATCTATGTCTCTTTGCAGCCGACAACAGCCCTCCTTACTATCCACAACTCCACCAATCTTCGTATCGTCTGCAAATTTACTGACCCACCCTTCAACTCCCTCATCCAAGTCATTAATGAAAATCACAAACAGCAGAGGACCCAGAACTGATCCCTGCGGTACGCCACTGGTAACTGGGATCCAGGCTGAATATTTGCCATCCACCACCACTCTCTGACTTCTATCGGTTAGCCAGTTCGTTATCCAACTGGCCAAATTTCCTACTATCCCATGCCTCCTTACTTTCTGCATAAGCCTACCATGGGGAACTTTATCAAATGCCTTACTAAAATCCATGTACACTACATCCACTGCTTTACCTTCATCCACATGCTTGGTCACCTCCTCAAAGAATTCAATAAGATTTGTAAGGCAAGACCTACCCCTCACAAATCCGTGCTGACTATCCCTAATCAAGCAGTGTCTTTCCAGATGCTCAGAAATCCTATCCTTCAGTACCCTTTCCATTACTTTGCCTACCACCGAAGTAAGGCTAACTGGCCTGTAATTCCCAGGGTTATCCCTAGTCCCTTTTTTGAACAGGGGCACGACATTCGCCACTCTCCAATCCCCTGGTGCCACCCCTGTTGACAGTGAGGACGAAAAGATCATTGCCAACGGCTCTGCAATTTCATCTCTTGCTTCCCATAGAATCCTTGGATATATCCCGTCAGGCCCGGGAGACTTGTCTATCCTCAAGTTTTTCAAAATGCCCAACACATCTTCCTTCCTAACAAGTATTTCCTCGAGCTTACCAATCTGTTTCACACTGTCCTCTCCAACAATATTGCCCCTCTCATTTGTAAATACAGAAGAAAAGTACTCGTTCAAGACCTCTCCTATCTCTTCAGACTCAATACACAATCTCCCGCTACTGTCCTTGATCGGACCTACCCTCGCAGAAGATCAGCATTCCCACCCCGTAGGCCCCGTGTGGGATATTACAGCTGCACAAAAGATTACTCTGCAAGATAAGAGGTCATGGTGTTGGGGGTTATATATTAGCATGGATAGAGGAAACGGTATCAGGACGAATGGGTCGTTTTCAGGTTGGCAAACTAACGAGTAGAGTGCTGCAGGGAGCCTAGGCCTCTCTACAGCCTATATTAATGACTGGGGTGAAGGGACTGACTGCATTGTAGCAATACTCTGGTGACACGAAGATCGATAGGAAAGCAAATGTGAGGAAGATGCAAAGAGTCTGCAAAGGAATGTCAACAGGTACATAAGTGGTGAAAGTTGTTGTAATGTGGGAAAATGTCCACTTTGGCAGGAAGAATAGAAGAAATGTAAATAGAGAGAGTGCAGAATGCTGCAGTACAGTAAGATCTGGGTGTCCTTGCACATGAATCATTAAAACATCAGCACGTAGGCACAGAAAGTACTTGGGAAGGCAAATGGAATGTTGGCCTTTATTACAAAGGAATAGAATATCAAAACAGGCAAGTCTTGCTCCAATTGTACGGGGCATCGGTGAGACCACACCTAAAGTGGACAGTTTTGGTCACATTACTAAAGGAGGGATATACTTACATTGGAAACAGAGGAATCAATAGAAGAATCTGTAGAATCCCTACGGTGCAGAAAGGAGGCCATTTGGCCCATCGAGTGTGCACCGTTCCTCTGAAAGAGCACCCTACCTAGGCTCACTCCACCACCCTATCCCCGTAACCCAGTAACCCTCCCTAACCTTTTTTGACACAAAGGGCAATTTATCATGGCCAATCCACCTAACCCACACATCTTTGGACTGTGGGAGGAAACCGAAGCACCCGGAGGAAACCCACGCACACACGGGGAGAACGTGCAGACTCCGCACAGACAGTGACCCAAGCCGGGAATCGAACCTGGGACCCTGGAGCTGTGAGGCAGCAGTGCTAACCATTAGACTGATTTCTGGAATGAAGGGGTTGTGTTAGTTTAATAAGGACCGTGGGGAATCCACACCGAGTAAAATAAGAAACAAAAGTTTTATTAACACAAACGATATGTACACACGACCCACTAGATCCCTACTGGGCTCCTGCGGAGGTTGGTGCCGTCCTGGCCAACTTTATACAATGGGTTAATTGAGATACCCCGTCCCTAGCAGGGGTATGAGCATAGACTGCTTTCCCCTTTGAGGGGGAGCTGACTGGCGGTGATTTAACCGGAGGGTCACCACACCTCAGGCGAGGGGTGAGGTTGAGACGGCGGGGCTTCATGTATAACCTCAGCCGGTACGGGAATCGAACCCAAGCTGCTGGCCTCGCTCGGCATCACGACCCTCCTCCTCCTCCAGCCCACTGAAAGGTTGAGCAGGTTGGGCCCATACTCATTGGAGTTTAGAAGAATGAGAGCTGATCTTATTGAAAGGTATAAGATTCTGAGGGGGCTGGACTGGATCAATACTGAGAGGACATCTCCTCATGAGGGAATCTCGATCTGGGGATACAGTTTCAGAATAAGGGACCTCCCATTGATGAGGAGGAGGAGGAATTCCTTCTCAGTTGGTGGTTAGTGTTTGAAATTCTCTCTTCCCAGACAAGGGTAATTGAGTAGGTTCAAGGCCGAGTTTGATGAATCAGGGAGCCGCCGATTTGACGGGTGACAGATGGGAAACAGAGCGTGGCCACAACCCGATCTACCACCATCTTATTGAATGAGGGGCCATATGGCCTACTCCTGCCCCTAGTTCCTATGTGATTGAAATAGAAACAGTGTCAACATTTAAAATTAGATTAGAAAGGCGTTGTGTGAGCTGATGGCCGTAGAAATTAGCAGGATATCACTCCTGCCTCAGCTCCTCTCCTGCTCAAACCCTCATCCACATTGATGGGTAAGTCTTGCCTCACAAATTTGATTGAGTTCTTTGAGGAGGTAACTAAGTGTGTAGATGAAGGTAAGAGCAGTTGATGTCGTACACATGGATTTTAGTAAGGTGTTTGATAAGGTTCCCCATGGTCGGCTCATGAAGAAAGTAAGGAAGTGTGGCTTAGAGGGAAATTTGGCCAATTGGATAAGTAACTGGCTGTCACATCGAAGACAGAGGGTGGTGGTGGATGGAACATTTTCAGACTGGAGACCAGTTACCAGCGGTGTACCGCGGGGACCAGTGCTGGGTCCTCTGCTATTTGTGATTTTTATCAATGACTTGGAGGAAGGGCTGAAGGGTGGGTCAGTAAATTTGCTGATGACACCAAGATTGGTGGAGTAGTGGATGAGGTGGAGGGCTGTTGTAGGCTGCAAAGAGACATTGATAGGATGCAGAGCTGGGCTGAAAAATGGCAGATGGAGTTTAACCATGATAAGTGCGAGGTGATTCATTTTGGTAGGACAAATTTGAATGTGGATTACAGGGTCAACGGCAGGGGTCTAAGGAATGTGGAGGAACAGAGAGATCTTGGGGTTCATGTCCACAGATCTCTGAAGGTTGCCACTCAAGTGGATAGAGCCGTGAAGAAGGCCTATAGTGTGTCAGCATTTATTAACAGGGGGCTTGAGTTTAAGAGCCGTGGGGTTATGCTGCAACTTTACAGGACCCTGGTGAGACCACATTTGGAGTATTGTGCGCAGTTCTGGTCACCTCATTATAGGAAGGATGTGGAAGCATTGGAAAGGGTGCAAAGGAGATTTACCAGGATGCTGCCTGGATTGGAGGGTAAGTCTTATGAGGAAAGGTTGAGGGAGCTAGGGTTTTTCTCACTGGAGCGTAGGAGGGTGAGAGGCGACTTAGATGTTTATAAGATGATGAGGGGGATAGATAGAGTGGACGTTCAGAGACTATTTCCTCGGGTGGATGTAGCTGTTACAAGGGGGCATAACTATAAGGTTCAGGGTGGGAGATATAGGAGGGATGTCCGAGGTAGGTTCTTTACTCAGAGTGGTTAGGGTGTGGAATGGACTGCCTGCTGTGATAGTGCAGTCGGACACTTTAGGAACTTTCAAGCGGTTATTGGATAGGCACATGGAGCACACCAGAATGACAGGGAGTGGGAACGCTTGATCTTGGTTTTGGACAAGGCTCGGCACAACATCGAGGGCCGAAGGGCCTGTTCTGTGCTGTACTGTTAAAAAAAAAGACAATTCCAACTCTCTCCTACACCCTCAGCTCATCCAAATCTGTGCTCCCTGCCTCACCAAACCCCATTCCCCTCGCACCCACTGTCCTCACTCCCAGTCCAGCACCATCTCGATTTTAACATTCTCAGTCTTGTTTTCTGGTCCTTGTGTGACCTTTTCTGCTATCTCTGTAATCTCCAGCCGCCCAACTCTCCAAGATACCTGCATTCATTCCATTCGCTAAAACTTTTGGTGGCTGTCCTTGAGCTGCCTGGGCAATAAGCTGAGGATTTCCCCTGCTAAACCGCTCCATCTCCCTACCTTCCACTCCTCCTCCCTACCTTCCACTCCTCCTCCGCGCTCCCTAAAACCTGACTCAGTGTTTGGTCACTTGTCCTAATGTCTCCTCATGTGACCCGGTGTCAAATTGCTGATGAAACAGATTGGAACAACAACTATTGTAGGTGTGGATGTGGTTGGGAATCCCACAGTTCCTTGCTGGCTTGAGCACCTCAACCCAGTCCAGTTTGTCTGTCCTACCAGGGAAAAACCTCCAAGTTGGAACTTTGGAAATTGAATAGTTTAGAATGACAACTGAATGTTGCTGGGAACTCAGCAAGGGGTAAAATCTCACCAATCTTCACATCCTTGAGTTCAATATGACAAAGGTGTAGTGAGGAGGGAGAGGGTTGGAAAAACAGGGTGGTTTAATAGCACTGAGTCTAGATGTATATATCCAGACAGAAAATGTGATGTCTCTCTCTCGCTCTCTCTCTCTTCTCGTAGCTGTGGTGTTGCAGATGGTATAGGTTGGTATAAAGTCGGGCATTCGTTCTGGAAAGGGAGCAATTCACATTTGGGCATTTTAACACCCCTCGGTTTGATGGATTGGCAGCGAGCAGACCGACCTCCAGTGAAACAGCCTCTAACCGGCCTGTGACCTCACTCTGGCCTGATTGTACAGAGAGAGACTGGCATTTCTATAGGGGGCCGCATGGTGGCACAGCGGGTAGCACGGCAGCACCACACTCCCCTAGCGTGCAAAGGTGAGGTGGGGTTACAGGGATAGAGCGGGGACTGGCCCAGTTAGGCTGCTCTTTCCCAGGGTCAGTGCAGACTCGATGGGCTGAATGGCCTCCTTCGGCACTGCAGGATTCTATGACTCCAGAACACCCTTCACAACCACAGGATGTCCAAAACACTTAATAAATTGTAGCCATTATAAGAAGGGGAGAATGGAGACAGATTCAGTGGGTGGGATTAACTAGAGAACCAGAGACAGACAGACAGAGGGGGAGGGGGAGAGAGATAGACGGGGAGGGGGGAGAGAGACACACGGGGAGGGGGGAGAGAGACAGACGGGGAGGGGGGAGAGAGACAGACGGGGAGGGAGAGAGACAGACAGGGAGGGGGGAGAGAGACAGACGGGGAGGGGAGAGAGACAGACAGGGAGGGAGAGAGACAGACGGGGAGGAGGGAGAGAGACAGACAGGGAGGGGGGAGAGAGACAGACGGGGAGGGGAGAGAGACAGACAGGGAGGGGGGAGAGAGACGGACGGGGAGGAGGGAGAGAGACAGACGGGGAGGGGGGAGAGACAGACGGGGAGGGGGGAGAGACGGACGGGGAGGGGGGAGAGACAGACGGGGAGGGGGAGAGAGACAGACGGGGAGGGAGAGAGACAGACAGGGAGGGGGGAGAGAGACAGACGGGGAGGGGAGAGAGACAGACAGGGAGGGGGGAGAGAGACGGACGGGGAGGAGGGAGAGAGACAGACGGGGAGGGGGGAGAGAGACAGACGGGGAGGGGGGAGAGAGACAGACGGGGAGGGGGGAGAGAGACAGACGGGGAGGGGGGAGAGAGACAGGCGGGGAGGGGGGAGAGAGACAGACGGGGAGGGGGGAGAGACGGACGGGGAGGGGGAGAGAGACGGACGGGGAGGGGGGAGAGAGACAGACGGGGAGGGGGGAGAGAGACGGACGGGGAGGGGGGAGAGAGACAGACGGGGAGGGGGGAGAGACGGACGGGGCGGGAGAGAGAGACAGACGGGGAGGGGGGAGAGACGGACGGGGAGGGGGGAGAGACGGACGGGGAGGGAGAGAGAGACAGACAGGGAGGGGGGAGAGACGGACGGGGAGGGGGGAGAGAGACAGACAGGGAGGGGGGAGAGAGACAGACAGGGAGGGGGGAGAGAGACAGACGGGGAGGGCGAGAGACGGACGGGGAGGGGGGAGAGACGGACGGGGAGGGGGGAGAGACGGACGGGGAGGGGGGAGAGACAGACTGGGAGGGGAGAGAGACAGACAGGGAGGAGGGAGAGAGACAGACGGGGAGGGGGAGAGAC